>NW_006780363.1:219425-225026 GCF_000442215.2 Lipotes vexillifer
TCTACAAACAATAAATGCTGGAGAGGGTGTGGAGAAAAGGGAACCCTCTTGCACTGTTGGTGGGAATGTAAATTGATACAGCCACTATGGAGAACAGTATGGAGGTTCCTTAAAAAACTAAAAATAGAACTACCATACGACCCAGCAATCCCACTACTGGGCATATACCCTGAGAAAACCATAATTCAAAAACAGTCATGTACCACAATGTTCATTGCAGCTCTATTTACAATAGCCAGGACATGGAAGCAACCTAAGTGTCCATTGACAGATGAATGGATAAAGAAGATGTCACACATATATACAGTGGAATATTACTCAGCCATAAAAAGGAAATGAAATTGAGTTATTTGTAGTGAGGTGGATGGACCTAGAGTCTGTCATACAGAGTGAAGTAAGTCAGAAAGAGAAAAACAAATATCGTATGCTAACACATATATATGGAATCTAAAAAAAAAAAATGGTCATGAAGTACCTAAGGGCAAGATGGGAATAAAGACATAGACCTACTAGAGAATGAACTTGAGGATATGGGGAGGGGGAAGGGTAAGCTGGGACAAAGTGAGAGAGTGGCATGGACATATATACACTACCAAACGTAAAATAGATAGCTAGTGGGAATCAGCCACATAGCACAGGGAAATCAGTTCGGTGCTTTGTAACCACCTAGAGGGGTGGGATAGGGAGGGTGGGAGGGACGGAGATGCAAGAGGGAAGAGATATGGGGACATATGTATACATATAACTGATTCACTTTGTTATAAAGCAGAAACTAACATACCATTGTAAAGCAGTTATACTCCAATAAAGATGTTAAAGAAAAAACCATAATAAAATATTACTAGACATCCATCAGAAAGGCTAATATAAAAAATAATGACAACACCAAATGCTGGTGAAGGTTTGAAAACACTAGATTACTCACATGTTGCTTATAGGAATGAATGTAAAATGGTATATCCAGTCTGGAAAATAGTTTTAAATTTTCTTTAAAAAAAAAAAAAAGCAGAACTAAACTAAACTTACCATATAACCTTAGCAATAATACTCGGGTATTTATTCCATAGAAATGAAAACTTATGTTCACACCTAAACCTATATGTAAATGTTCATAGCAGATCTATTTATAATAGCCAAAAACTGGGAAACAACCTAGATGTTCTTCAACAAGTTTAATGGTTAAAAAAATTGGTACCTGTCCATACTGTGGAATACTATTTAGCAATAAAAAGGAATGAACTACTGATACACTCAATTTGGATGAATCATGAGGCAATTAGGCTAAATGAAAAAAATGTTAGTCTCAAAAAGTTAGATATTACATGATCCCATTATGTAATCCCCTTGAAATAACAAAACTATAGAGATGGAGAACAGATTACTGGTTGCCAAGGGTTAGGGGTTGGGGTGGGTGGGTAGTTCTAATGGATAACAGGAGGAAGTCTTGTGGTGGAACTGTTGTGCACCTTGATCATGGTTGCAGTTGCATGAATTTTCACATGTGATAATATTTTATAGAACTATACATACTCACACATACATGCCCACTCTCACAAATGATTGCATGTTAAACTGGCAGAATCTGAATCAGCTCTGTAGATTGTACCAATGTCAATTTTTTGGTTTTGATATTATACTCTAGTTGTAGAGGATGGTATAATTGGGAGAAACTAGGTGAAGGATACACAGACTCTCTCTGTACATTTTTTGCAACTTATTATGTATCTATAATTATTTCAATATAAAAATTTTTAAAGGCTTAATTAACATTTAAAATTATTATAGAAATGACAAATTATATAAATAAAGGAATGCTTACATTTTCTCTGATTTTCATGTACTTTTGGATTATAGTTGACAGTTGACAAACCTTAAATTTCATGTGGTCTTGCTGCACATAGCTCATCCTCAGCTTACACCACATATGACTTTTCAGGCAAGTTCAGCAACACCTGAGCTGGTCTATATCTTGTTCCACTGATGAGGCTGCTCAATGTTACACTACTGTCAGATTGCCCTAAGAGTTTCTAAACACTTATTACCAGTTTCTGGACACATCTCATTGTGGTCTAGCAACATCCCTTTGCAGACCTGCACCAGCTTAGTGAACACACTGGGTAGTGCTGGTCTCTGTGCACAGGTGCAGAATCTGGTGTTGGGCCAACTGTTGCTCAGGGTCTCCATTTGAGTTGAGAGGGCTCTTTATATGAGAAACAGCTGTGTTACTGTTGTGGCCAGAAAAAGTCTTCTATGCTTCAGACTTTTGCAGAATCACAGTGCTGCTTTAAGTTCTCCCTTCTGAGAACAGAAAAGTATACACAGGGGCAAATTTGTTGTTATTTCTTTTGGAGAACATTTCTTATTATAAATGATTGCTTCCTGCTTTTTCCTGGAACCCCATTTAAACAAGTCTTCCTTATCCATTAGACAAGGTTAAACATAGTACATTTTCTTATGACTGGAAATGAGAACTTTCTGGTTAAATATTGAGATATCTTTTACTGGAAAGAAGTATGGCGTACTCCTTTGGCATCTGTGGGTTTTGTGTTTTTCCCCTCTATGGATAATACAAAATTACTGTCATCCTGTTACAGTTCAACATCATGAATATAGTGGGCCAAATGAGAGAACAACGTTATGGAATGATCCAAACAAAGGTAAGTCTCACCACATAAATTCTAATAAGAACAATGATGAATATAAAGATGAACATTGTATAGCACATTACAATTTGTAAAGCTCTTTTGCCTACAGAGTTTCATCGAATTCTCACCGTTTGAGGTATACATTAGTTATGCTCTGATATTACTGATGAAATACTTCAAGTTCAGAGCAATGAAGTTTGTTCCATAATGTCATTCAGACAGCAAGTAGAGGAGCCAGGACTGAAACTGAAGTCCCCTAATGCCCACACGCATGCTTAGTACTTAATGCCATTTTAAGTAACATATCTAAAGTTATTTTCCCTAAATTTCTGGATGGCAATTTTGGGATATTTATTTGCAACTAAAATATCAAAGTCACTGACATATTATAAAAAGGAAATCATTTATGTCACAGATTAGTTATATTAATCATTGGGGGATCAAGAGAATATGGATAATGAAAATAAACAGGTACCCCTAAATCTTTTTTAGGGTTTTTTTAGGCAATGTTCAATGATATGAAGTGTTTCATTTGAACTAGGCTACGTCTAAAAAACAGTTTAAATTTGGTTTATCCAGTGAAGATGTAAAGAGATTGAGATTGAGTCAGTTTCCCTTCTGTTCAGTTAAGCTTCAGTTAACTAGTTCTAGACCAAGAACTATATTATCATCATTTATCTTCCTGATATTTAAAAAAATGTATTTACATAAAGAAGTTCTTGGTTAAATGTTTGCTCTTTTTAGGCACTTTTCTTTGTGGTTGAAAAGTACAAATGTGTTTTCTGAAAGTGGATATTGGTATTCAATTAACATTCCATTGTTTTTCGTGTATATATATATATATATATATATATATATATATATATGTATGTATATATGAGTTATATATATATATATATATGTATGTATGTATTTAGGAGCAGTATATCCTTTGTAATAAAATTGTGCTTGAAGTTCTTCAGAAGCTTCTGACTTTAAAGTAAGAAAGACTTCTGTTGCTTCACACTTGAAATTACCAAGTGTCTTGGAGCCTCCTCAAAAAGAACATGTTCGAGCTGTGCTGAAGGGCTTTGCTCATGCAAATGTGCTGTCTTGGTGTATCATTTGACTTTCTTTCTGACAACTCCCTGAAGGCAGCATCATTTGCTTTGGGGTGGACGGTATTTACCCACTGATCTTACTTAGGTAATATCAAGTACCCTCCCACATTTTCCAATGAAATGAAAGTTACATAAAACAACTGCAGCCTATTTGGTTGAAAGGGTTACAGAGCCCAATAAAGGACTTAAACTGTATTATTTAAGATTTTATTTGGAAAGACAGCTGAAGGGAGCTGAGGATTCTGCAGATCACAAGATCGCAAGATCATGTCATGACCTCTTACAGGCATCTTCAAGACAGATACGTATCCATGTTTTTTAGCTAAAGTCTGTACTTGTAGGTGGTGTTTGAAAAACTTAGGTCACTAAAGAGTCCAGTTAGGATGGGTTAACTGTCTATGCAAATTGGCTTCCATTTTCCTATATTTCTACACTCCTCTGGGGCCCCAGGGACCTCGGAGGACAAGCTGCCTTTCTAGAGCAGCTGGACAAGGACCTGTTGGTCTGGGAAGCATTTTCATGGGTGGGCAGAGTCCCTCCTCTCCATCACATGAGCACATTGGTGAACGGTCCAAAACTAAAACAGATGTTTATATAGAAAATCCAAGAGGAAATTTTTGCCTGTCTTGAGTTCTTTCCTATCCGACCCGAACACTTAACATATTACTCAGTCTGCTTTGTTAAAAGCAAATATTACCTTCTACTTGCCCCTTACTCTCTGCCCTTTAGCTAACCAATAAACTTTGATATAACCTGTATTACGTACTTCTGAGTGTCTCTTACAGCAGATATATTTTTCAAACTAAAATCTATGATAATTATTTTTTTCTTCAGAGTTCCATTAAATCATTTATTTCCACAACTGCCCCACCTCCACTGTAACATTTAGAAGGTGGCTTTGGGAACCAGATTTTAGGAAACCAAATTCATAGTTGTGAAAATGAAAACTTCCATATTCTGTTTTTGAAAAGATATGGCCATTATTGTATTCATCTTATTATAGGACTTTGCCTCATACAATTACAGTGATATTTTGGTCAAGAGACTTCAGTGACCAGTTATTCTTGATTATAAACTATAAAGCAAGGGATACATGTCGCTGTATGATGTAAGTCTATGCATTATATTGGAAAAGTTTCTAATATTAATCTGTAAATCTTGAATTTTTTTTGTTTTGTTTTGTGTTTTTGTTTGTTTTTTTGTTTTGCGGTACGCAGGCCTCTCACTGTTGTGGCCTCTCCCGTTGCGGAGCACAGGCTCCGGACGCGCAGGCTCAGCGGCCATGGCTCACGGGCCCAGCCGCTCCGCGGCATGTGGGATCTTCCCGGACCAGGGCACAAACCCGTGTCGCCTGCATCGGCAGGCAGACTGTCAACCACTGCGCCACCAAGGAAGCCCTAAATCTTGAATTTTTAAGAGAATTATTTTGTTCCCTTAGCTGAATGAATACTTGAAATGGTTGAATTAAAATTGATAATTCTCATTTTAAAAATAATTATATGCTGGAAATGTACTTTATATTAAATGGAATTGATAATTTTGCCTATTTACATTGTATAAATAATAGTCTGTGCTAAACATTAATTTAATTTTGATGATTGGCTTTTAATATTTGTATTACTAATTTTATTTTCTCTCTATTATTATAAAATAATAGATATAATGTACAATAATATTTCTGAGAAGGATTCTATGCTATTATTTAAATTAAAAGATTTACTATGTATTGCCCAAAATATTTTTATTATTTGGGCCTTGAAATGTTCTTGCAAAGAAAAATTCCACAATTCTCAATGGTAAACCTGTCTCTTCTTTAATGTGTGCCTCATTTTTTTTTTTTTTTTTTTTTTTTTTTT
>NW_006780363.1:225135-230525 GCF_000442215.2 Lipotes vexillifer
TTGCGTTACGCGGGCCTCTCACTGTTGTGGCCTCTCCCGTTGCAGAGCACAGGCTCCGGACGCACAGGCTCAGCGGCCATGGCTCACAGGCCCAGCTGCTCCGTGGCATGTGGGATCTTCCCAGACCGGGGCACGAACCCGTGTCCCTTGCATCGGCAGGCGGAGTCTCAACCACTGCGCCACCAGGGAAGCCCTGTGTGCCTCATTTTTATAGCTGGACTAATTTTTAGTTTTTCAGGGAAATTAAGTAAATATGGCAATACTGATTACATTTGTTTTTATTTCATTTTGGGGATGTGAATTCCAAACTGAAAATTTTTGACTAATTGAAATACTAAGTTTTGTACCAACAATAGATCAATTTTTGCCTAGGATATGAATATGAAACTCCCATTGACACCTTTGTGAGTAGATGAATGCTTATTTAGAAGAAATTTTAAAATATTTAAATATATATAGTTATAAGCATATATGCATATATTAACTTTCAACTTTAAATACATATTTTTTAAATTGTATGTGCTTGATGAACTTATACGTTGGACCCAGACTTTTCAGGAATAAACATTGTAGGTTTTATTCTCATATAAGTCTTAGCAATTTATTTTTCTTTGCACCTTTCACCTCCAATCTGTCTAAAACACTGTTGAATTTTCAGTTAAGTTTACAATTGTTACTCAAAGGTCATTTCAGTAATTTATTTATGTTGAAAAATCTCAAAGGAAAACACCTTAAATAACTCTAAAACAAATAAGTTTCATTTCCTACTTACCTTTTCTTAATCCCTGGGAAGAATTAATTTTCTTCCATGTTGTCTTGAGGTTCAAGTAATTGAACCAAAAAATTGGAAAACACTAAGTAAAAACAGGTCAGTGGTGGGGGTGATGGATTGCTCAGTGGAGTACTCAATTAGTCCACAGCCACAATCAAAAAGTAATATCCGATGACCTCATAATGAAACAATTTGAATTAGAAGGAATCTTAAAAGATATCTAATCTTTTAACCATCTATCTAACCATCATATCTGAAACTTGAACATTTTTTAGACACTACTAACAAGCAACATCATATTTGGAGCTGAAAAAATAGAGCCTTCCGATTAACAAAACAATACCTCCTGTTAGCACTATAGGTAAGTACTGCTCTAGAGTTAACCAGCCAATGCAATAAGGTTACAAAAAGGTATAACTGCTATAAATATTGGAAAGTTGGAACACAGTAATCTTTTGTTTGGATATTTTGCCCACATAGAAATAGTAGACTCAACTAAAGTATAGTATTAGAAGATTCATTATGAAGTATGGATAAAAGATATCTATGCACCAAAAATCTTTCTCTATATCAGGGGTCAGCAAACTATGGCCCACAGGCCAAATCTGACCTATTGCCTGTTTTTGTAAATAGAGTTCTATGGCCATTTCTTTATATATTGTCTGTAGGTGCTTTTGTGCTACAATGGCAATGGCAAAGTGGCAGAGATCATATGGCCCATAATGCCTAAAATATTTATTATCTGGCCCTTCAAAGAGAAAGTTGGCCAACCCCTTTCATATATCTTTAATAGGAAAAATATCTCTGAGCAATAGGGATATGTACCATATATATTTTATAAAATGTATAAAATACTTAAGATTAAACTTACCAAGAACTTGACCAGTTCATATTCTGAATGAATAGTAAATGAATAGTAATGCATGAAAAGAACCATGATATTTTTGAAAAGAAAAATTAATTGTGAGGAAGGGAGACGGTTTGCCTTAGCAATAATCAAAGTATTGTCTAAAGTCACAGTAACTAAAACAATGTGAAACTGGCACAGGGATACATAAATGGCTCAATGGAACGAAATAGTCAAGAAGTAGATTCCACAGACTCGTATATATTTGTGAATATTTAATGTATATCGTATGCTAAAGATAGCATTCCAAATCCAGAGCTTCAAAATATATGAGGCAAAAACTGATAGAACTGATAAAACTGGAAAGATAGAAAAATCTGCAATTATAGTTAGAGATTTCACCTCTTAATAGTTAATAGAATAAGTAGAAAGAAAGTCAGTAAGGATATAAAAGATTCGTATAACACTATCAACCTGCTTGACCTAATTGACATTTGTAGAGAGCACTTCACTAAACTACAGCAGAATATACACTCTTTCAAGTGCACGTGGAACATTCACCAAGAGAAATTATATTGGGGGTTCAAAAAGTCTCAATATAACTCAAAGGAAAGGAACTATATAACTATGCTTATGGAATTAAGTAGAAATCAATAATATAAAAATATTTCAAAAATTCCAAAGTATCTAGAAATTTAACAATGTACTTCTAAATAACTTATGGGTCAAAGAAAAAAGAAATTACTTTGAAAGAAAAAAGAAGATACTTTGAAATAAATGAAAACACAACATATCATAACTTGTGAGATGCAGTGACAACGTTTAGGGGGAAAGTCATATTCTTGGTTGGGCTATGCTGAATTTCTTATGTCTGTGGGACTTCCAAGTGTCTCTGCAAGTCTAATGTTAAAAGGATTCCTGAGCTGAAGACCTAGATCTTAGAGAGTGTTTGCCTTGAAGGTCATGTTTGAAGGCATGGGAATGGATGAGCTCCCTAAAGGAAGTGAGATGGAGGCCAAGGGCAGAGCCCTGGGGAATGTCAACATTCATTCCCACTTTGACTGCCCTTCATGGCCCAGCCTAAGAGCCACGGTTCTTCTTTCATGAAGCCTCCTAACGTTCATCTCTCCCTCCTCTGATTCGTTCCTCAATGCTTTTCAAAGTCTGTGGTGAAAGACCTGTTTTATTTACAAACAGATGGACCCCAAAACAGCCAAAATAGCCAACAGATATTTACTGGAAAGTGTGGTGGGTTAACAGCAATTGAAACTGGATGAGTATCACTACTGTCCACTTCAAAAGTGAGTAAGTGCAAGCAGCACTTGGTAAGACCTAAAGGGGTTGGAGCAGGCTAGTTCTTATCTACTCTAAAAGCAGACCAGCCAAGACTCTTTTCCAGGACAGAGTCCTACACTGAGGAGAAACTGTAGAATCAAAATTGAGCAGAACAGGGATAATAGGGATAAAGAAAAGAGAAAGTCCATATAAAAGTTGAGTGAGGGGAACAGAGCTGGAAAACCTTTTTAATGTTTTGAAATATAAAAATGTTACAAGAGAAAAACTACAGTATGCAAATGACCGTATGACCTAACAAGGTAGATATAGTCACTTAAAATGGGGGGAGAATGGGTACACTATAGGCAAAAAATGTTTAAGTGATTTTGGTAATAACTGGTAGAGTAGTATTGGATTATTATTTTTAGCCTATTGTAATACTGGGTAAAGCAAATGAGTAATTATGTGATGTTTGAATTCAGTTATCCTCTGTGTCATTGTGAATGAGGACTCTAGGTGTAGAAGAAAAAAGATATAGGTGTAATACAGAAGTTAAGTAAAAACCCTATAGTTCTCAATTGAAAATAACAATATGAACCCAGGAAGTATTTAGATGCTAGATAGATAGATAGAAAGACAGATGCTTTGTCAACTTAAATGGCCTAGAAACGGTGACCGACTTAGTAAAAATGAGCATCCCTAGTGCCCAGATTTTGATTTCTAAATCTTGCAAGAACGAAAGTGACATAGACATTTTCAGACACAACAAAACTGAGAGAGTTTGCTTCCAGCAGAGTACCCTAAAGGAAATTCTAAAAGTTAAAATGCCAGAAAATTATCCCAGATGAGTTAAAGATGGAATTAAGAGGAGAGAATGGGTTAAATGTTTTGTTGGGTTTAAAATACACGTATTGAATTAAAATACATTACAGGGACTTCTCTGGTGGCGCAGTTGTTGGGAATCTGCCTGCCAGTGCAGGGGACTCAGGTTCGAGCCCTGGTCTGGGAAGATCCCGTATGCCGCAGAGCAATGAAGCCTGTGCACCACAACTACTGAGTGTGCGCTCTAGAGCCCGCGAGCCACAACTACTGAGCCCACATGCCACAACTACTGAAGCCTGTGCGCCTAGAGCCCATGCTCCGCAACAAAGAAGCCACTGTGATGAGAAGCCCGCGCACCACAACGAAGAGTAGCCCCCGCTTGCCGCAGCTAGAGAAAGCCCGTGTGCAGCAACAAAGACCCAATGCAGCCAAAATAAATTAATTAATTAATTAAAAAAAATACATTACGACACTAACATTACTGGTTGGGAGAGATATAAATAGATTTAAAATGTTCTGAGGTTCTTGGACTATTCAAGAGAAGGGTAAATTTATCAATTAATATTAGATTTTGATAACTTTAAAATGCTTCTTATAATTTCTGTTGTAACTACTAAAAGAACAGGAAAAGTGTATAAGTTCCAAATTAAGAGAAGGTAAAATATAGGCAAGACAGGACAGAAAAAGAAACGGAATGTGGTGCAAATAAAAAGCATATAAAAAGAGTAGACTGAAGCCCAAAGATATCAGTAATTATAGTGGATGAAATGTTCAATGTAAATGATGAAAAATATCAAGAAACAAATTTAAAACATAAGCCCAAAGATATCAGTAATTATAGTGGATGAAATGTTCAATGTAAATGATGAAAAATATCAAGAAACAAATTTAAAACATAAGCCCAAAGATATCAGTAATTATAGTGGATGAAATGTTCAATGTAAATGATGAAAAATATCAAGAAACAAATTTAAAACATAAGGATACAAAAAGACTTAAAAGGGTGTAAAAAAGGATGCAAACACTAGGCAAAAGAAAGCTGGCATGGTATATTACTTTTAGACAAAATAGAATTTTAGCAAAAAGCATTACTAGAGAGGTTCTCTGGAAATATATGACCACTCTAAATTTGCATGCACCTAATAACAGAGCCTTAAAATATATAAAATAGGGCTTCCCTGGTGGCGCAGTGGTTGAGAGTCCGCCTGCCGATGCAGGGGACACGGGTTCTTGCCCCGGTCCGGGAAGAACCCACATGCCGCAGAGCGGCTGGGCCCGTGAGCCATGGCCGCTGAGCCTGTGCGTCCAGAGCCTGTGCTCTGCAAGGGGAGAGGCCACAACAGTGAGAGGCCCGCGTACTGCAAAAAAAAAAAAAACAAAAAAAACCCCCCCAAAAAATATAAAATATATATACAAAATAAATGAAGCATATATATAAAATAAAAACCTATAAAGAGAGAGACAACTACAAAATAATAGTGAGGGGTTTAAACCTCTCTTAGTAATTAATAAAACAAGCAGACAAAAATCAGTGAGACTATAGGAAGAAGACAGCCACCTACAGGCCTCAGAAGAAACCAACCCTGCCAACACCTTGATCTTGGACTTTTACCCTTCAGAATTTTAATAAAATAAATTTCTGTTGTATAAACCAAAAAAAAAAAAAAAAAAAAA
>NW_006780363.1:230535-234527 GCF_000442215.2 Lipotes vexillifer
AAAAAAGACTATAGAATAACATGATGTACCCAGTTGACCAAAGAACATATATAAAACATTGCACCCAAGACTGCAGAATATACTTTTTTTCAAGCTGTCATGACACTTATACCAAAAATGACCGTGGGCCAAAAAGCAAATTTCAGTTTATTTCAAAATAACTAAAATCATAAGCAGTGTGTTTTCTAAACCAAATGCAATTATGCTAGAAATTAGTAACAGAATGATAACTGGAAGAGCCACATATATCTGAAACTTAAGAAATGTACTTTTAAATAAATAATGGGACAAAGGAAAAATCATAATCGAAATAAGTTTGAACTGATAATGAAATTAGTACATTTAAAAACTTTTGTGAGAGAGCTAAAGCAATATTTAGAGGAGAATCTATAGCCTTAAATACATATATTAGGAAAGAAAGGACAAAATTATTAAGCTAAATAAGCATTGATCTCAAGAAGTTAAAGGACGGCAAAATTAACCAAAGTAAAGTAGAAGGAAGTTTAGACTAGAAATGAATGACATAGAAAACAAATATATGATAAGGGGAATCAACAGAGCTTGATCAAAACTGGTTCTAGTAAGACTGATCCAGAAAAATGAGAGAAGGCACAAATAACAAAAAGCATGAATGGAAAAAAAGGTATTTCATTATAGAATCTGGAGACTTAAAAAAAAGAAAATGCAGGCTCTAAAAGCAAAGGAGACAAAAGAAAAAATAAGTGGGAGTATATCAAACTAAAAAGCTTCTGTACAGCAAAGGAAACCATCAACAAAATGAAAAAGGCAACCTACTGGATGAGGTAAAATATTTGTAAATCATATATTCGATAATGGGTTAATATCCAAATATATAAAGAACTCATACAACTCAATAGCAAACAACAAATACAAACAAATGATAAACAAAAAAAACAAGCAAGCTGATTTAAAAAATGGGCAGATGATTTGAATAGACATTTTTCCAAAGAAGATACAGATGTCCAACAGGTACAAGAAAAGATGCCCAACATCACTAATCATCAGGCAAATGCAAATCAAAACCACAATGAGATATCACTCACACCTGTTAGAATGGCTGTTATCAAAAAGATAATAACAAGTGTTGGCAAGGATGTGGATAAAAGGGAACCCACGTGCACTGTTGGTGGGAATGTAAATTGGTGCAGCCATCACAGAGAACAGTATGGAGTTTCCTTAAAAAATTAAAAATAGAACTACCATATGATCCAGTAATTTCACTTCTGGGTATTTATCCAAAGAAAATGAAAACACTAATTTGAAAAGGTATATGCACCCCCATGTTCACTGCAGCATTATTTACAATAGCCAAGATATGAAAACGACCTAAGTGTCCATCGATGGATGAATGGATATAGAAGGTGTGGTATATATGTATACAATGGAATACTATTCAGGAGCAAAAAAGAATGAAATCGTGCCACTTGCAACAACACGGATGGACCTTGAGGGCATTATGCTAAGTGAAACAAGTCAGACAGAGAAAGACAAATACTATATGACCTCATATGTGGAGTCTAAAAAACAAAACAAAACAAAATAAAAACCAAGCTCATGGATACGGAAAACAGATTTGTGGCTACTAGAGGCAAGAGTTGGGGGTGGATGAAATGAGTGAAGGGGGTCAAAAGGTACAAACTTCCAGTTATAAAATAAGTCATGGGGATGTAACATACAGCATGGTGACCATAGTTAATAATACTTTATTGCATATTTGAAAATTGCTAAAAGAGTAGATTTTAAAAGTCCTCATCACAAGAAAAAAATTTTTTTAACTTGTATGGTAAAGGATGTTAACTAGACTTATTCTGGTGATCATTTTGCAAGATATACAAATATCGAACCGCTATGTTGTATACCTGAAACTAATATCATGTTAAATGTCAATTATACCTCAATAAAAAAGCTGAAAAAAAAAGAAAGTGAGAGAATATCAATAAGTTATGCCAACACACTTGAAATGGACAGATCCCTAGAAAAACTAACAATCAAAATAGAAAATCATAATAGGTAGGTCTAAAATTTCAAAGAAACTGATTCATAATTAAAACCATTCCACAATAAAAACTTAAAGTAGGTGGCTTCACTGGCAAGTTCTAAAAAATAATTAGAAATGTCTCCAATCTTATACAGTTCTTTGATAGAAAAGAAAAAGGTTAGCATAGCGTTGATACCAAAATCCAAAAAGGAAACTATGAGAACACGTCAGGTCAATTTTGACTCATGAACATGTATGCATATATCCTAAACAAAGTAGTAACAAATTGAACCTAGAAATGAACTGTTAGGAGATAATTTTTAAAGAAAGCATAATTATTACTTTCACAATATTAAATATACACAAGTCAAAATTTGTATTTAATTCATCAATTAATGAGGGAACCCATAAGCTAGTTCTCAGGAAAATTTTAAAATATCACACATAATTAGGTATACAGTAAGCTACAAGGATATATTGTACAGCACAGGGAATATAGCTAATATTTTACAGTAATTATAAATGGAGTATAACCTTTAAAATTGTGAATCACCATATTGTACACATGTAACAAACAAAAATTAAAATTAAAAATACATAATTAACTAAAAATTAATACAATTAATAAAAATTTTTAAAATTACACATAAATGCTGAAGTTTACAAATAGATGATAAACTGGCTTTTACCATAATGGGTGAGAAGAAGAATGAATTGTCTCTCCACTGGGCAGATTTAATTTACATGTCTATAGATCAGAATCATTCGCATTGCTATCAATTATCTGCAATTACAGAGTTGTAAAAGAGCTCAACGACTATGAAAGGTACAGTATCCATAAAAATCAGAAAACCTAAAATTAAAAAATTCCTACTTTTCCATTGAGAACACCAGGTAATCTTTTCGGTCCATTTCAAAGTTTTTTACAGTTTTTCCTGGCAATATAAAAAAGATAAGATATCATGATCAAATTGCATTTATTCTAGGAATACCAAGTTGGTTTAACAATGTAAAATCAATGAATGTGGTTCATCACACTAATGGATTAAAAGAGAACATCCTACAGACAGCTCAATAGATGCAGAAAAATTCTGATGAAATTTGATATCCATTTTTGATTTTGAAAAAGAAAATTCTTAGCAAACTAGGAACAGAAGGGAATTGCTTCATTCTGCTAGCGGATAGCTGCAGAACATCACAAGGTGATGTTCATTTAATAGTAAGACATTGTTCCCTCTTACAAATCAAGTGCTGTCTTGGACTTGTCTTCTGAAAAATGGGTAGGCATGGAACTGGGAAAACAGAGTCCACTACACAGTCAGGCTTGGATAGAAGCCCCAAGGAAACAACTAAATATCCCTTGATGCAAAGGGAGTAACGGATTTGTAAGGGAGGCCTGGGGTTAACCAGGGTTGCTCACGTTTCCTCTGGCTGTTGATCTTCTGGGAACATATGTCAGGTTGAGGGAGGGTTGATGGAACAGTAAGCTGTAAAAGCAAGTCATATAAAGCAGTGCAATAAGAACAAATACTCTGGGAATACACTTTTGCTGGGGTTCATCAGTGGTTTTAGTGAGAAGAAAAGAGGCCTCCGCTCATCACGGTAATGACAAGGCCAGGGCTGCATCTGCACCTGTGCCCAGGAGGGTGTCCTTCCCCGAGGGAGAGTGTGAGGAGGGCAGGACCCTGAGGGGTAATGCTGGGACACAGGCTGGGAGATCCTGCATAGGTCTGTGGGCAGAGGGGCACCCTGGGCTAAGGAGGCTGGTTTGCCGTAGTCTGGTTTGATTGAGACTTCTGCTCCTGGAGAATCACAAACATACACTTCTAGTGCCCTCACCCTTTAGTCTCACTCATGCGCTCCCTGGTTGCCCACACCCAGATGCATGGACAGTCACGCAGGTGTGATCTCCTGGCACTTCTCTGCTTTCCCTACCACACCCCTTTCTTCTGAGCAGGGCACAAGGGGGCAGTGTCGTATTCCACTTACAGCC
>NW_006780363.1:234548-244698 GCF_000442215.2 Lipotes vexillifer
TCCCTACCACACCTTTCTTCTGAGCAGGGCAGGAGGGGACAGTGTCGTATTCCACTTACAGCCCTCTCCTTGAAATAGGTGCAGGTCTGTGAAGCATTATACACTTTTTTTTCACTCTCACCCCTAGACTCTTAGAGTGACTGTTTGTACCAGTAATACTACAGCAAACACAACATTATATAATTATTAATTGATGACTTTTCTATGAGCTCTCGTGGCTTGCCTGTGCTTTACTCTGCTTTGAGTCACCATTACCTAGCATGATGCCTAAATAGAGTAAGTCCTCAGTAAAAGCTAGATGAATGGAGAATGAATGAACAGAGGAGCTGTGATTACTTACTTATCATGTAATGTCAATATTTTGGAGTGTTGTTCATATCATAGGGATTGGTTTATGACATGAGCACACTATCCTGAGATGCTTAGTCATATTCCGCAGAAACCGGTCCCGCGAGAGTCGGTAAGAGAAGGGTTCTTGGGAAATACAGCTTTCCACGTGCTCTGTTGGAGTTCCATAGTGCACATTAGTATACTAGCATCAGACAGACCAGGAGGAGGACTTGCATGTGGAAAATGCCATCCCTCTCTCAGCCTCTGGTATGAAATTATGACTCTAGGAAGAAGGATGAGTGAATTAAATATTGGAATGTAAATAGCAACTTGCTTTTGTCTCTTTAGTGGATATATAGGAATTCCACTACATTGATTAGAGATCATCCTCCAATAGTTTTTCCAAGATGAGCTCATGAGTTCTGTATTCTCTGATGTCTGGTGTATTTGAAAATGTCTTTATCACGCATGACATTTGGCTCTGTATAAAATTCATGTGTTATTCTTTTCTCACTTGGAGGGTTTTGTAGACACTGTAGACATTTTGTAGACATTCACTTACCTTCTCATAGCATTGAATGTTGTTATGGAGGAAGTTGTTGTGTTGAAAACATAATTCTCGTACAAATAGACAGGGAGCACAACTCATTGTTTCATTTACCTCATTAATGGCTGAACCAGCAGGAAGACCAAAGGTCTGGGTGGGATTATTTCCCCAAGCACCACCAACTCACTTTTTAAAAATTTATTTATTTAATTTTGCGGTACGCAGGCCTCTCACTGTTGTGGCCTCTCCCGTCGCGGAGCACAGGCTCCGGACGCGCAGGCTCAGCGGCCGTGGCTCACGGGCCCAGCCGCTCCGCGGCACGTGGGATCCTCCCGGACCGGGGCACGAACCCGCGTCCCCCGCATCGGCAGGCGGGCTGTCAACCACTGCGCCACCAGGGAAGCCCCCAACTCACTTTTAAACTGCTTTTATCCTCCTGTTACCTTTTTCTCCTCCTCCTCCTCCTCTTCTTTTTCTGTTGGCCTCTCCTTTAGTTCTTATTTTGTGGAATCATAATTCTCATCTAGTGAGTATTCTTCAGCTGCTGGTTGCCTGTTTCCTCTCCTCTGGTATCTGAACGGTATCCATGGTCGTTCCTTTCCACTCTGACAGGAAGCCCTTCTCTCTACAGTGAACACTGAAGGGTGGTGTTGCTGTTGTCAGGGCTGGCAGTTTGGACTTCACTCTGCTGTCTCTAAGCATGTCCTCACCAATGCTGTCCTCTGTGGCCCTGGTCCTCAATTTCAAATAGTTCATATTTTTGAATGAGTGTCAATACCTTATTTTCAGGGTGCATTTTCCTAGTGTTTTGGTGAACCAGGTCACCCCAAATGCTCATTTGCTGTGAGAGAAATTGAGTGAACTAGTAGCTTAGTATTGTCACAGAGGCCCTTAGGAGTTCTCCTTTATCATGGAGTGAAAAGAGATGCTTTGCATTCTCAGGATGCATTGCCAACGACTAGAGTTGTTAGGTAAATAGCATTTGACATTCTCTTGCAGACCATCTCCCAAGAGAGGCAAGCTGGTAACAATGTTGACTGTTAAGATGGTAACAATGTTAACCATCTTGACTGCTGTTGCTGTTTGTATAAGGCATTTTGGGAAATCTCTGTTAAGCGAATCCTTCTGAACTTGGAAATCCTCTTTTGCTTAGCTTTTTCTGTTGATAACAGGTGAACCAGAGGTGGCTGGCTAAAAATTGAAAAAGTCACAGTGTAGGTCAACCCTGGGTTCTGTACTCCATGTGTGTAGTTGCTCGGATATGTCAAAGTGCCTCGCCCTGTGTGTCCCAGAGCTGATAGTGGAAGGTGAATATCCGATTCAGAGCCCTGCTCAGGCTGGAACCTGAGCAGACATGACTCACTCACTGAGAACGATCAGAGGGAGAACAAGGAGAGAAAGTGACAGTCCTTGAGTCAACACAGAGGCTCACCATGCCCCATCATAATACTGTTGCCAGGTGTAGGACACTGTCCACATTGGCCTGGCTTTTGCATACTTGGCCTTACATGGGCTCAGTCCACAGTGTCCTCTTGTGTGGTTGTGGTCTGTGTGTGTCCCTCCTGTAATGGGCAGTAGGATCATGGCCATTCCTTAAGTGGTTGTTCATCTTTCCACAGACCATAGTGAGACTCCGAGGCCCATTCCTCGTAATGACTTTCCCTGGGCCAGAGACACTTTGATCCACCCAGAGGACAAGCCATCCTTGTGTTCTAGGCTGTTGAGGAGGAAGGGTGGGTACCAGGCTCAGTGGGACCTGGTTACCAGGAATAGCTTTCATTTGTCTCTTTCTCAGTCATATGCCAACTTCTTTCTCACCCAGAGTCCCTTTAGACAGGGCAGGTCACATTTTCCATGTGATTTTCCTCTTACAAACCAATCCATCCCACCTGAGAAAAGAATAAAAAAAAAAACAGACCACAGTATTAAAAGTTTACTGTTGGAATGATGATTTCACTACTCACCTCTGGATTAACCTTGGTCTAACGTATTTCCAACTTGACTGCATTCATTCTGTATTGTCAGTGCTTAATGTATTTTCTGGCACCCAGTAACATTAATTAAATAAGTGGCTATATAAATGACATAAGAACAGGCAGCAGGGCGAGTTAATCCTAACTCTAAGTATTACTTGAACGCCTGTTCTTTGCGTGACCCGTCGGGGAGAGCAGTGCCAGCCACCTCGGGACATGAGGGCAGTGGCTTTCTGCTGAGCAACATCTCAGCACAGCGGATACTCTCATCCATTACCCCATCTGAAGCTCACAGGAACCGCCGAGGGAGAGGGTTAGTGGTCCTTGTTGGAGATGAGGACTCTAAGTCATGTACCTACAGCCAGAGCTGGCTGCTGCTGTTCTCCATCCCTCCACGCTCCCTCCGCTCTCTGGTGGGGCTCAGGGCTCCCCTGCTTTTCTACTCGGATTTGGAGCTGACAGTGAGCCTCCGGCTGGACAGAAACACAGCCACCCTGGCCCTTTCTGTGTGTGCCGATTCTCCACCTGCCAGCAACACTGGCCCCCAGAGCCCACGGAGCCCAGAGCACCTACTGGTGTTGGCTCAAGGTGGCTTCTATGGGCCAAAATCCCCAAGTTCTCACCCCTCCAGGCTGCTCATCCCCGTCCCTGGTCAAGACTGGCCTGGAGTTACAGGCAGCTTCTGCAGTGAGGAAAATCTGCGGTGAGTTTTGAGAGGGTGGGATGTGCTCTATCAAAGAGGGAAAGTGGGAGGCCATCGATCAGGGCTTGCCTGGATCCTTTATCACCACCTCTAAATGGTTTCCTGCCACTAAAGCCTATCCCATCTTTGTCAGCCCCCTCGCCACCACATGGTAGCCACATGCCCACACCAGCAGTCATTGTGTGTGCCTGTCTTGGGGAGCCTGCACTCTAATGAGGTCACTCTGCTCAAAGTTTGGCGTGGCTCCATGCCACGTAACCAGTAAGTTCAAACCTCCTGGGTAGGCCAACTGTGCACGGCCTTCTGCCTCCCGGGGAAGGAAACCAGTGGAGCGCAGCCCTCACATCTAGGTCTGGAAGGGGTAAGCTGGCAAACAAAGTCTGCTTTGAGGTCACCAGCTCAGCCTCCAGGACAAACAGGCCCTGCTTACCCTGGGCCCAGACACCAAGGCGGGGGCAAGGCTGCAGGGGCCGCAGGCCAGAAACAGCTGCCCACGGGGTCTCCAGCTTACGAGGCAGTTGCTCAAGCCAAAGAATCTCCATGACCCAAGGCCATGCCTGGACTCTCAGGGCGACAGGAACAGCAGGCCAGTGGCTTCCAAGGCTTGGAGACAGATCCAGCAGGAGGGCAGCCCTGAGCCCACAGGGGCACTTCGACCTGGAGGGTCTCCATGGAGGTCGTACCTGCTGCCTGGGGTGCGGTACGGTGCCCTGGCCGGATCCCCCCTCTCGGCCCTCTCATGGAGCTGAGCGCACTGCTGGCACTCAGCAGATCATAAATCACCATCCCGCAAGGCTTTCAGCTGGGATAACTCCACAGCTGGAGAAACTTTGTTTTTTCCCCCAACCTTAACACATCCTAAAACACAGCCGTTTAGGGAATGAGAACAACCAGGAGGTATTTTTGCCTTGGAGGCTCTGGTCCTAGGAAAGCTTGGAAGGTGAGGTTTGGAGTCTGATACGTCAGCCTCACCAGCAAGCACGAGAACAGCCATTTCCCCGGGTCCCCAGGCACCTTCTGATCAGCAGGCTGGCTGCTTGACCAGGGCCAGCCAGGCCTAGGGCAGAAAGAGGTTCTGGCACTCTCTCCAGGGCCATCTTGGGTTTGTGACAGATGGGCTTGCTGTAGTCGAGTGTAAGTTTGTCCCGGAATTCAGTCCGGAGTCTCCTCATCCCATTCAGAATCTGTCGGCACGTGACCCTGGCCTCAGCCGGCCAAAGACAAGGCCAAGTCCAGAGGAGGCTCTGAGGGCCCTGCCTAAAGCTTGGTCAAGGAGGGGGTCTTTGCCAAGCCACAACTTCCATTTCTTATCAGATCAAGATTCTCCAATATGGGTAACTGAAGACTTTACTTTCATTCGTTCATTCACTGACTTACTCTCTTTTCCCTTTTCTTCTTTCATGTAGTAAGTATCATTGAGCATTTCCGAAGTGTCAGAGGCAACCTAAGGATCAGAAGCAAATAGGTGCCTGTCCTCATGGTGTTTTCAAACCCTTCTGGAAGATTACAGTGTCTATAATTTAAACATCTTCCGTGATGACTACCAGAGGAGATTAAAGGTGTGAAAGGAAGTGGGTGCCAGGAGAACACATGGCGGAGGAAGTGGACCTGTTTTCAAGGTTCAGGGCCAGTGCCATGGCGGGACTGATGTTTGAGCTGAGATCTGCAGGGCGAGTGAGAGTTACCTTGCTGAGTGTGCCACCGGGCGTGCCAAACAGCAGAGACAGAGCCACCTGCAGTGGGCCCTTGCAGGGGGAGCAGGCTGTGTCCGGGAAACTGAAAGAAGACCAGTGCTGATGGTCAAGCGAGGGTGGAGGGTGAGAGCTGAGGGCGGGCTGGGCTCAGGGGCTCAGCTGCGGACTGTATACCAGACAAGGGTTCCCCTGGAAAGTAGAGGCAGGGTCACCTGATTGGAGCGAAGGGGAGTGTGCGCAATGGGAGAGTTTAGGAGAAGAGAGGTCAGCAATAGTCATTCTGGAGGGCAGGAGAGCAAGCTGACAAGAAAGACATGGTAGGTGTGAAATATAGGACATTTGAGATACTGAAATGTGGGTCCACAGTGGAGTCCACTTTGTTTCCCTTTCCTTTATATACATCTCCATATATATGTGCATCTCAAACTTCGTATATATATGGTTCTATGTACAGATGTACATATATGGTTATACATATTAGGTTTTATATATATTAGGATTATGATCTTCATATATATATATATATATATATATATATAGTTTTTTAATTGATGCAAGTAGTGTGAGAAAAGGTGCAGAGGAGAGAAACGTTGTGTTATGTTCAGGAAACTGCAAGCTGATCAGCTTGACTGGAGCCAAAGGTGAGGGGGAAGGGCTGGCTTAGCTTATGTCCCTGGGGGTGACCAAAGAGAAGGAACCAATGGGACATATTAGCTTCTCTGGACAAATGTCACCTTAATTGGAGGCTGGGGATGATTGCATGCTAGTGAAATAGGTGCTGGTCCTGCTGATGTGAACTGATGTAACTTGCAGGATGCAGGAGGACCCACCTGCTTATGCACAGCCCCACAGCCTCTTGAGAGCATTGCTCTTAGACTAAAGTGTTCTTCGTAACCATCAATTTCATGAGTCTGAGAAAAAAAGGCCAAGTAAATTACAAAAAAACAAACAAAAACAACTTCCAGACTCCCTTTTCCTCTCCTTGGGAGGACTGTCTTTATTAAAGGCTCCGGGGTATCTAAAGCTGTGAGAAGTACACTGTAGTTCTGCAAAACTGTAACTGTTAAACCCAGAGTCATACTTGTTTGTTCTGCATAATGCCTATTAGCATCCCAGGAAGCTTGTGTTCCCGTATTATGGCAAACACTAGCTAAAATGTCATGTTTCCAAGAGGCTTCTGTTCTCACTTAAACATGTTGCCAGGGAGTAACACATTGGTACATTAACACACATTTATTACTCTGGAGGGATGCAACAGAATTCAGTCTAAGAGCATCCATGTTCAGCAGAGAGGTTGCCCCCACCCTCTGCTCCCGTGGCTGAACCAGAAAAGAAGACGGGAGAGATGTATAAGGCTGAAGGCAGCTGAGGAAACGCTGGAGGGTAGGGGCCCTGTAAACTCTGCAGGGCCCCAGCCTGGTAGAGGGTGACTAAGGTGTTTCCAGGGACAGCATTGTAACGGGGCCTTGAGCTCGTCTTTGATAGGTGGAACTGGGGAAGAAAGGGCTCCAGGTGAAGGAAAGGATGGGAGTAAATGCAGTAGCAGGCAGAGTTCAGGAGTAAAGGGGAGCCTGAAGTTAAGGATACAGGTTTGGAATCAAGGTACTAGGTGTGTCAAGTCAGCATAAGTGGTGGCGACCTGCAAAGCAGTGGTTCTCACGTTTCCTGTTCTCACAAACATGAGAAATATGGCACGTGCATCAGTAGCTCTGGCTCACTGATATATTCTTACCTGGGGAGGTAAGCAGAGGGTGGGAGTAGTGCATCTTCCTCTTCCTGTCAGTCTTGGAAAAGTCCCTTCAGTGACTCTCATAGACCCTCGTATTGATCATGTCTTTTGTTTTCTGTATTCTGGTGCTTTGACACCTTGGGGCTTTGTTGCCCCTCCCAGGGTCAGCCAATTCCTGAAGGTAGTAAGCAACTCATCTGAAAGTATGCTTTTCAACTGCTTTTCAAAGAGCCTCCTTTATTGGCTCTCACACTTTGGGCCACTATCAGCCTGCCCTAATCACCCAGGGCCACATACCAGAAACATGCCCCAGAGCTACTAAAGTTGTTCAGACTAGCCAATCCTAAGCAACCTCACCCTGCATTGCCTAATCATTCCCATGAAAACCACAATAAATGCTTTGCCCACGTTTTCCCCTCTTTCTCTGCCTCCTGATCGACTCTGGTGCTTCCCCTTGTGGCCCTACATGGCAGGCTGTGCCTCCTGTTTCTAGGCTCTGTGGATATAACAACTTTTTCTTTCATGACCATCATTTCCATGACTGCATGTCTTATCACACCCGATTAAAACAAATCCTAGGAACCCTTACAACAGCCCTATGGGTAGGCTGATCAGGACTGTCCTGCTTGACACCTGTTGCTCCACATAATTATTAATGATACGGCTTTCGTTCTCTAAAGTGTCCCAGTTTGGACGATAAGTTTTAAAGTGCCGTACCTTCCTGTTGAGGAACACAGGTGAAATATAGCAAGAGAGGAGGGCCAAGGGCAGAATCCTGTCGATTTGCGGTAAGGGAACTGAGGACTGATATGAAGTGGGAGGAGAGCTTGCACTTATCACATCAGAGAAACTGAGCCTTGGGAAGTCACAAGGGTAACAGGTTGTGGAGAAGGCAAAGGGAATGAGAACCACGAAGGAGCCACTGCACGTGGTCTTCCGTGGGTGTGGAGGGCAGGGGCACGATGCCTGCGGGCCAGGGGTGGATGGAGGGCAAGGTGGGAAGTAATGACTGCACAGTTCACTACTCAGGTTTACAATCATTAAGAGAAGCAGGGAAGGAGATGGGCAGGAATCTGAAAGGCAACAAGCCTGAGGATACGGTTTGTTTTAAATTGATAAACTCAGTTTTCGTGAGTTTTGTGGATGAAGAGAAGTCACAAGACAGAAAACCCATGCGGAAAGGATAGTCTCTTCAACAAATGGTGTTGGGAAAACTGGATATCCACGCGCAAAAGAATGAAATTGGACCCCTACTTTACATCATAAATAAAAATCAATTCAAAATGGATTAAAGACTTAGATTAAGACCTGAAACTATAAAACTCCTCAAAGAAAACATGGGGCGGGGTTGGGGAACTTCTTGACACTGGTCTCGGCAATGACTTCTTGGATTTGATACCAAAAGCACAGGAAACAAAACCAAAAATAGACAAGTGAGACTATATCAAACTAAAAAGGAAAGGAAACAGCAAACAATCAACAGAGTAAAAAGGCATCCTATAGAATGAGAGAAAATCTGCAAACCATCCATCTAATAAGGGGAAAATATTCCAAATATATAAGTATCTCCTTCAACTCAATAGCAAAAAACCCCCCAAAACAAATAATCTAATTAGAAAATGGGCAAAGGACTTGTAGAGACATTTCTCCAAATAATACATACAGATGGCCACCAGGTATATGAAAAGGTGCTCAACATCCCTAATCGTCAAGGAAATGAAGATCAAAACCATAGTGGGATATTACCTCATGCCAGTTAGGATGGCAGTTATCAAAAACAAAGGATAAGTGTTGGCAAGAATGTGGAGAAATCAGAACCCTTATACACTGTTGGTAGGAATGTAGAATGATACAGCCACTGTGGAGAACAGTATGGAGATTCCTCAAAAAATTAAAAATACAACTACTATATGATCCGGCAATCCCACTTCTGGGTATATATCCAAAAAAATTGAAATCAAGATCTCTAAGAGGTATCTGTATCCCCAAGTTCATTACAGATTTATTCACAGTAGTCATGATATGGAAACAAACCAAATTTTCATCAACAGATAAAAGGACAGAGAAATTATATATATCATATATACATGTATGTATACATATGATGTGTATATATACATACATGTATATATGTGTGTGTATATGTGTGTGTGTGTGTGTGTGTGTGTGTGTGTGTGTGTGTGTGTATAAAATTGAATCCTTAAAAGGGGAAATTCTGCCATTTGTGACAACATAGATGAACCTAGAGGAAATTATGCCCAGTGAAATAAGCCAGTCACAGGACAAATGCCGCATGATCCCTAAAACAGTCAGCCTCCTAGAAGCAGAGAATAGAATGGTTGTTGCCAGGCGCTGGGGTGTAGGGGGGAACTAGGAATTGTTTTTCGATGCGTATAGAATCTATTATGCAAGATGAATACGTTCTAGAGATTTTGTTACACAACATAGTACCTGTAGTTAACAGTACAGTATTGTACTCTTTAAAATATGTTAAGAGGATTGATCGCATGTTATGTTCTTACTGAAAAAAGTAGAACGCAAGGAAATTTTCTTGAAAGTGATGTATATTTTTAGTGCCTTGGTGCCATGGTTGTGGTGATGGTATCACAGGTGTATGCATATGTCCAAATTCATCAAGATGTATAAATTAAATATGTGCATGTTTTTGCATCAATTATATCTCAATAAATCTAAAAAATAAAAAGAATTTATGAGACAGAAACATGGAAAGAGGTCAAGAAGGAATCAGGAAGGCGTGGGATCCAGAGTCCAGGGGGAAACGTTTGTCTTGAAAGAGGAAGGCTATTTCTCAATAAAGACCCACTTGGGGAAGATAGAGACATTCTGAGGCAAAGGGGAGAGAAGGTGAGAGTGTCATTATCAGATGAAATTCTCAATAAATTATGAATCGCATTCATCCCCTTCGAGTTCAGGAAGTAGGGGTGGGTGCGTGGACTTGGGGAGAGGAGAAAGATTGGGAACAGCTGCTGGGGGAATATGCCGGAGGCCAGCAAGGGATGAAGAACTGGGTTGTGCAGCAGCCTCAAGGGGCTTGTCCAGGAGCCGAGGCCCACAGTTCCACAGCCTCTGGATCCAGGCTGCACGGCGGGGAGGGGAGAAGGGAAGCCAGGTGCTGCCTTCTCCAGTGCTGGAGCAGGAATGGGAAAATGCCAG
>NW_006780363.1:244708-255958 GCF_000442215.2 Lipotes vexillifer
AGGGCCAGGGATTTGGAGTTGTATGTGAGCTTAAAGTTCAAAATGATTTCAGGAAGAACTTGCAGGATGAGAAAATGGGTGATCTTTAGGGCGATAAATAGCAGGTGAACAAGGGCTGGGGAGAGATGGATGTAGGGGGAGACTGGGGTCCACGAGGGTAACATCAGAGGGACTGGAGATGGAGTGATTCTTGAGGGGTATTTGAGATTCTGTGCTCACCTTAGTTTCGTCTATCCCAAGGGTCCCCCTCAGGCCGATTTCGTTCTATGAAAGTGCAGGTAGCCCTCAATTTGCGTTGGTCTGATATGCATGAATGTCAGTTACCCTGCTTTCAAGATTTTTCCTTTCCTTTAGTTTTCAGATGTGTTCGTTTTGAAATCGAACAGGACCCTTTGTGACCCTCTTGGGTATAAGGACCTCCCCAACCATGTCCCCCATCTCTTGAAGTAAAAGCCTTTGCTTCAGGCCTTCCCTGAGTCTCAAAAGGCTCAAGAGTTAATGATTAGGAAAATGTAAACATGTAGTACAAAGAATATCTGTTGGGGCAGGAAACTGGTAATAATTTAAACAATACATCAGCCATTTAGCATGGAATCTGTAAAGTATGTCAGAAACTATAATACACTTTTGATTGTGAAAGTTAAAGGTAATATTTTATATCTAAAGATAAGAGGTAAAACTGACTTCAGACAAAAATAAGAAATGAAGGACAAGGGCTCCATGGTTGGGTGGTTAAGTTTGGCAAGGTCCTTGTCATACTTGGGAGGGGGGATAGAGATGATGAATAATAATGTACATTATTCTCAGCTCAGAGGAAAAGGTAAAGTTAGGGATGTAGGTTGGAAAGGTCAGGGTAACAGCTGCAAGAACAGAAAAATATAATCACTTCAAAACCATAAACGAAGCAAAAATTGCCTGTGCAGGAAAAATGTAAATAAAAAGAAGCAATGAAAAGGTATGGAAAAGAGAAACTATAAAATAAAATAGCTGAAGTATGTCCAGGTTATATCAGTAATCCCAAAAAAGTAAGCAGATTAACTTGCTTATTAAAAGATAGATATCATCAGATTAAAAAAATTTTAAATCCACCAATACGCTGCTACAAGTGACAGAACTGAAACAAAATCATGCAGAAAAATCAAGGGATAGAAAAAATATATATATCAGGCACACGCAAACCTAAGTAATGATGGTGAAGCAATATTAATAACAGATAAAATAGAATTTAAGGCAAGTAGCATTTTGGGGGTAATGTGGGACAATTCACTGTCCTCAAAGGAACAATCTGCAATTATGAGCTGTATGTTCTTAAATAATGTAGCCCTGGAATATCAAAAACAATATTGTCTCAACATGCATAAAGCAAAACCCAACAGAATGATAAGAAATTGCAAAGCTGTAACCAAAATGGGAGATTTTAATTTACTTCTATATAAACAGGTAAGACAATTAGTAAGGAAATGGAGACTCCAAACAACACCCCCCTGCTTGATCTGATAAGTAAATATACCACCTGGCAATCAGCAGGGCAGTTTTCTCAATCATTTGCTGTATATCCAGGCTGGTGCTTGTTTCTGATGGGGACATCTTCCTTGGTAATAGAAGACAAAAATCATTGTCCTTCAAAACATAAGAAGTAATCACAATGACATGAAGTAACTAGAAACCCCTTCAAGTGGCATGCTAAGTGCCAAGTTCTGTGTTAGTGCTCTGAGCCTCAGGATTCCCAGCTGGAAAATGGGCATGGGAATTTCTGTGTGGTCTGCTTCCTGGGAGTACGGCCTGGCACGGGGAGCGGGAGGAGGTGAAGGAGCGTTGAGCTCATTAAGTGCCATCCATACCCCAGCGTCCCCACGCTGTGAGGTGTCCTTGTGGATCCAGACCAGAATGCTGATGGGTTCAGAGAAGGTAAGAGACAAATCATGGCTTAGTTAGACAGGGAGCAGATTAAATCAGCTATATGAAGAGTTTGAAACTGGTCCTTCGGGAGGAAATCTGGTCTGAACAGGGAGCTATTATTGTCCTGGAAATGAGGGAATTGGAAGTGTCCAGGTCATCAGAGCCCAGCTAATTAAGGCTAGGCTTAGTCGCCCTAACAAGAATTCTGGGAGTCTGAAAGTCTGATAGCCAGTGGACTTGATGCTACCATCCCCTGGACCCTGAGTCCTGAAGGCTCTGCCAGGCCACAGAGGCTTGGCAGGGGGATGCTAAGGACCTCCCTCCTTGGGCCCACGCTTGGACCCACCGATGGGTGGAACCGCTTACTCCTGAGAGCTGGTTCAGGGGCCCTGGCCCAGGCTGTAGATCCCCACCCCAGCCTGTGCTTGAAGGCCTACGTGTCACCCCATTTGCAATGAAGAAAGAAAGGATACTTCCAGGAAAGGAAGAGTCCAGAAGCAAAAGCAATGGGGTTGTATTAATTATCTATTGCTGTGTAACAAACTACAAATTTAGCGACTTAACACCCAATTATCATGTCGCAGTTCTGTAGGTCAGAGGTCTAGGTGGGCTCCACTGGACCATCTGCCTAGGGTCCCATGGGACTGAAATCACTGGGCCAGGATCTTATCTGGAGGCTCTGGGGGAAATCTGCTTCCCATCTCCCTCAGGTTGCCGACAGGATTCAGGTCTTTGTGGATTGGGGACTGAGGTCCCCACTTTCTTGCTGGCTGAGATCTGGGGGCTGCTCTTAGCTCCCAGTGACCACTCTCAGGTCCGGACCCCCTGCCCCTCCACCTCAGCAAGGGAGCCCCTCCTTCATGCTCAAGCACCCACATCAATCCCCTCCGACTACCTTGTGTTCCACCAACCAGAGAAAACTCCTCAGTTTAGAGGTCCCAGGTGATTAGGTTAGGTTTGATGAGGCCCCCTCCCAAAGTCTCCCTATCTTAAGGTCACCTGATGAGTATCCTGAATGCCATCTGCAAAGTCCCTTTGCCACATAAGTAACTTCATCAAGGGAGTGATATCTCACCATATTCACAAGTTTTAGCCACAATCAAGGAAAGAGCTTGTACAAGGGCGAGGGACTTCAGGCTCATCTTGGCCTTCTAACCCTACCACAGGGCTGGGAGGTGAAATGCAGTCAGGCTAGGCCTCAAAGGAATTTCCTGGCCCCTGGTGAGATGGGGAGTTTGATTTGGGGGTATTCCTGCCACACTGGGAATCTCGGAGAGCATGGACCTTGCTGTCAGTTGAGCTGTGCTCATCACTTCTTGCTGTATCAGTTACTTAAACTTAAGGTCATCCCAAACCTACTGGCTTGAAGACCAACGTTTATTTATCTCAGGACACAGCAGTGTGGGCTGGAAGAGGACTCAGCAGAGAGGCGTCAGCTGGGGCAGCTCGACTAGGGGCCGAAGGTCTGCTTTGAAGAGGTCTCACTTCATGGCTGATGAGGGGGTGCTGGCCGGCGGCAGGCGCTTGGCTGGAGCTGAGGGCTGGGGTCTCAGTTCCTCTCCATGCAGCCCCTCCACACAGGCTTCCTCACAGAATGGTGACGGAGTTCCAAGAGCAAATGTCCCAAGAGACCGCAAGTGGAGGCTGCCAGCTCCACGCAGCCCACCACAGGAGCTGACACAGTGCTGTTTCTGCCGTGTTCTCTTGGCCAAGCAGTCCCAGGCCCAGATTCAAAGAGAGAGGGCAGAACCCCACCTCCCGTCTCAGTGCCAGGAATGTCAAAGAATTCGGGGAACAAAGAGTGTTTAAGAACCGCCACCCGTGCTGTGTGACCTCGCCAAAGACTCTGAACCTCATCTGGAAAGTAGGACAAACTCTTCCCTTGCTGGGAGGGAGGATAAAGCAGGTAGAAGCCCAGTCTGGGAGCCCGGGTTCCAGAGGTGAGTTCTCTGCACTTTGCAGGGTCGGGGGCCAGTATGCCTGACCCAAGGGGCAGCAGAAGGGGGGCTCAGCCGGCCTCACCAGAGGGAGAACCAACCTCGAACACGACTCCCAAGGCCTGCCTTGGAGAGCCACCCCTGGAATCCTCGCAGTGAGACAGCATGCCAGTGGGGGGCCCTGGGGCAGCAGCAGGGGAGGGAGCTGGGGGGCTGCCTCCCACTCTTTAGCCAGGAGGATAGACAGAGGGACTTGGGGTGCTTGGGTGCAGCTGGGGCAGCAGGCGCTGGGTAGGTGTGCCTCCCCACAGCTGTGGGTGGTGGCCGGGTGCCTCCCTGGGCTCACCGCGGCAAAGGCAGAGTCAGTTTGCTGTTAGGGCTGTTAGCGTCTGGTCCAGTGAACACCCGGCAGACCGTCCTGGTCCTGGAGAGGGTCTTGCTCTCTCCGGTAAGGACAGAGGTCAAGGGCATCTGTGGCTGGAGGTGATCACCCCACCCCCTGCGCAATGGAGGGAGGCCCAAGCTGACGCCATCACATCTGCTCTACGCATGGCTGGGCTGCCGGCTCCTGATTCTCTAGAGGCAACAAGCTGTGCTCCAGTCATGGGCTGGGAAGGGGTGGGCTCTCCGTCACCCTCCCGCCTCAAAACAGAGCCTGACCTAGGATTTTCCATCACACCATGCTGTTTGGGAGAGCAATACACCCACCAAGCCAGACTTCAGCGTGGAAAGGAGAAAGGAAACTTTTGTTGTCTCTCTTTTGCGCCAGGCACTGTGCTAGGTGTGCCCTAGGATCCAATCCCTATTTTATAGCAGGGAACCTGGGACTCAAGAAAAGCAAAGGAAAGGCCCAGGGTGTTATCTATGGCTGCATAGCAAATTACTCCAAATTTGGTGGCTTAAACATTTATCACCTCACAGTTTCTGTGGGACAAGAATCCAGGTGTGGCTCAGCTGGTCCCTTGGCTCTGGTCTCTCACAGGCTCCATCCAGGTGTCAGCTGGGGCTGTGGTCTCATCTCAAGCCTTGACTGGGGAGGGCCTGCTTCCAATCTTGCCCAGTGGTGTTGGTGCCATTCACTCACTTGCTATTTGTTGGCTGCAGCCTGTCTCATGAGGTTTCTTGTCACGTGGGCTTCTCCATAGGGCAGCTCAGGGCATGGTAGCTGGCTTCCTTCAGAACAGGTGAGAGGGCAGCTGGGACGGAACTCAGAGTCTTTTCCGTGACCTAATTTTGGAAGTGACATCACATCACGCTTGCCATATTCTCTTCATTAGAAGCAAGTCACTAGGGGCAGCCTACATTCAAGGTTGGCGGGGATTACACAAGCCCAGGAGGGGGGCTCACACCCAGGATAGCAGGTGGCAGAACTGGGATTTGACCGCCCCCCCCCCCGACTGCGGTATCTGTGCCACAAACCTCACCCCCCCCACACATACCCCAATACTGCACATACAGATATATACACAAATTCACAGACACTCACATAAAACACACACACACACACACACACACACACACCAAACCACATACACGCAGATGTACACACAAATACTGCACATACAGATATATACACACATTCACAGACACTCACATAAAACACACACACACACACACACACACACACACCAAACCACATACACGCAGATGTACACACACACACTCATACACACACACTCCATTGCTGGGAGGAGGCTGAGGACAGGGTAGGTACGACTATCGAGAGTTGAGGTTCTGGTGTCACTTAGAAAATCATCTTAGAACCAAAAATAGAATTCTGGGCCAAGCCGGTTCTGATTGAAATAAAATCCTAGTTCAAGAAGGAAGTTACAGGGTCCATAGCAACCACTTTAGAAAACGGAACGGTTGGTGGAGCTCAGAGGAGCGGAGGCCTCAGCTACACAGCCTGGAGTTTGGAGCCCTTTCCTGGCTGGGTGCGCCTGGATACGTCGCCCTTTCTGTGTGACGGTGACACCTACCTCACGGCTTGAAGCCTGGCAGTACTAGGCCCTTAGCAAATGTGACCTCACTCTGTTTCCTTTTCAGACAATTTTGCTGTCCTCACACAGTCGTCACAGAATCAGTTTTTGGAAAGAGGAAGCATTGTTTTATGGCTGCCGATGGCCAGCTCCAAAGCGAGACCCAGCGGGGAGGAGGCTGGGAAATATCTGTGTATGGGCGCAGGTGTGGGTAGGGGTTTGTGGTAGGTATTCCTGATGGTGTGTGTGTGTCCGTCTGCGTGTCTGTGTGAGAGAGGTGCGGCAGGAGAGAGAAGACGCCCACCCCGTAAATCTGCCTCCTGATTCATGGTCCCAACAACATCCACTAGGTGGCGCTGCCTGCCTGTGCAGCTGCACGTCAGTGCCAGAAAGCGGTGGGTCCTGGGAGGCAGGCTCCCCCGACTCCCACTCACCCAATCTCTGTCCCCTGCTCCGTTCCAGTCAGAAGTACGTGGCCAACAGATGAGCCTCAGCTGGAAATTGTTGCCATCAGCCCCGAATCCTGTTTGAGGATGGGCTTAATATTCCACTTCCCAGGGCTGCATTTGTTAGTTTCAGGGAGGAAGGGAAGCCTTCGTTTGCCCCATGCAAAAAGCACTTTGCGTACATTACTGCTTTGGATCTTCACAACCACCTGTCAAGTGAGGAAACGGAGGTTCAGAGAGGTTCAGCAACGGCCCAGGGTCACACAGCCTGGAGGCAAAGGAAACCAGAACTACCTCCAGAACTACCTGTCTTCATGTGCCCCCACCTGGGCCCTGCCCCGGGTTTGGTGGAGGAGGCTGCGCTGGGCATAGTGCAGGGGACATGTAGGTACGTCAGGGATCATGGACCCAGAGAAGACTGAGGCCAGATGGGGCGGGACTTCTGTAATGGGGCTTTGCTCCTTTCCTGTCTGCTGGGGTGAGAGTGACTGTAGGGCTTGTGGCGCAGAGCAGTATGAGCCACCAAGGAGGGCATTAATGACCTCTTTCTTTAAGGAGAAAAAGTAATGGGCAGGCCTGGGGCTGCCCAGCTTGATTCCACAGCTGCCAGGTTCCCTCACATCGGCTGTCCCCACGTGCACCTGACACACGATTCTAGGGCCCTGGGCCGAAGCTTTCCCAATGGGGCGCATCTGGGCAGACTGGGAAGGAAGCCCTTGGGGAGTTGGAGTGGGGCTGGGGGAGGGGGAGGGACAGGCTGGTCGCCCTGTACTTGTGAAGACTCTGCAGTCCCCCAATCAGGGAATCCAAGTCTTTCCTACACTGCCTGAGATGAGCAAAGGTGGCCAGATGGGGATGGATGACCAGGGTCCAGGGAAGGAGAGGGAACACCTGATTCGCACGCATCTCTGAGCCAGGTGTGCTGGGCAGGTTGCCTGGCTAACTCCTATGAGAAACCTGCTGATGGAGCCGTCTCAGGCTCCTTCCATTCCAAGAAGGGACAGTGCAAGCAGGACGGTGAGGGTGCCACCCAGGCTCGCGGGACCCACGTGTGATTGCATCCTGCCCTGGGGGAAGGTGAGAGCCGGGCTCAGGGGGAAGGTGAGAGCCGGGCTCAGGCCTCCGTGGGAGGGTCTCCTTCCCCCCGGCCCCAGCTGCCTGTGCTCAGTGTCCGGTTTCCTCATCCTCAGCCTGTCCGCCAGGAAGCTGCCACTGCCACCCTCCCTCCCACCCTTCTGTGTCCCCGAGGCTAGTCACACAGCCCCAAACTGGATGCCTGGAGTGCCCTCCGCCTGCCCACCCTCGCCAGCCACTGGTCCAGCTCTGCCTGGTTTTCTGTCTGAAACATGTGCAGTGACTCCCCTTGGCTCCCCACCACTCTGCCTGAACTGGGGGGAGTCTCCCCAGTCAGCCTTCTGCCTCCAGGGTCACCTGCCTCAGGCTTCACCCGCTCAAGTCCACTCAAGAAATGTTTAGTGAGAACATTTCCTGCGGTTGTGCTCTGCGTTCCCATAGGGAACGTTTCCCACACAGCAGCAAAGCGGCCTTTCTCCATCAGTGCCATCCCTGGTCTCAGGGCTCCCAGTCGCTTAGAATCTAGATCGGGGGCTCTTAGCACGACTCTCCAGGCCCCGAAGGCCCAAGCCCTTTGGCCCCTGCCTGCTTTTGCAGCCTGCGCCCCAGCCCAGCATCCCAGCAGCCTGGGCGGCCTGTGTCTGAACCTCAGTGGGGCTCCCGCTTCTGCTCAGAACACTCCTTGCCAGCGGGAGAAGGCGTCGGAACCTGCAGGCTGTGGGTAGGACCTGCGAGGTCACACTGCAAGGGAAGGAAGGCCCCTATATTTGTCTTTGGGGCCTCAGGTGTAATAAAACATCTATTTGGCCTTTGCCCCCAGTTCCTGACACAGAGCTCCTAAAACCCTTGGAATTTCCTGAGTGGTAAGAGTGTCTTTTGTCATTCATAAAGAGCCCCTTGACCATACCTGACGTTATGTCTCACAGACACACGTGTATCGTGGCGGGCCCTCAGGGAGGTTCAAGGCAGCGGGGGGGCACCAGAAAGAGGTGGTAAGAGTGTCTTTTGTCATTCATAAAGAGCCCCTTGACCATACCTGACGTTATGTCTCACAGACACACGTGTATCGTGGCGGGCCCTCAGGGAGTTTCAAGGCAGCGGGTGGCCACCAGAAAGAGCACGAGATTGGAGGTGGCAAATTTCAGCCCCACCGGTTCCTGACTCCTGGCCCCCTGTGGGGCGGGAGGGAGTGGAGGTTGCACCCAGTCATGTGACCAGTGATGATTTACTCAATCCTGCCTGGGTGATGAAACCCCAAGAAAAGATCTTGAAGCAAGGCATCTGGGTTGGTGAATACGTGGGTGTGCTGGGAGGGAGCCCCGGAAGCCCTGCACTCCCATCCCACCCCTCACCTTGTCCTACTCTCTTCAATCTGGTTGTTCATTTGTGTTCTTTATGATAAACCGTAGTAGTGAGTATAGGCTTTTCCCAAGTTCTGTGTGTTGGTCTAGAAAATTATCAAACCTGGGGGTGGTTCGTGGGGACCCTGACTGTGTAGTTGGCTGAGCAGAAGTGTGGGTAGCCTGGGGACACCTGCCAACTGGGGGCCAGTGTCTGCGATGGAGGCAGTGCTGTGGCGCTACGCCCTTGCCCTGCGCGGGCTGCTCTGACCCCAGGCGGTTAGCATCAGGAACGTGTTGAATCGTAGGGCGCCCCACTGTGTGGAGGGCTGGTGTTGGCACGGCAGGCCCACAGCCTTCTCCTTCACCCTCACCTCCTACGTTCGTCCCCTTCACGACAGTGTTCCAGGCACACCTCTCTGGGGCAGAGTCACCTGGAGTTACCAGGAGGAGGGACAGTGGCCTGACAGTCCCTTGGGGAGGGCTTCCCTTACCCAAGGCTCAGCACTAAATCTCAGGCCAGGGAAAGGACTCTCGCAGTGGTTGCCACATATCACCCTGGGGGCCGGCAGCTGTGGATACAGCATCCGTCCCCTGCACAACTTCTGTGAAGTCCCAGGGGAGCTGGCAGCACGTGGAGTTAAGATGAACTGAGGAAATGGCGTAACGGATGCTGCTCCACTTAGTTCTACTGTTCCCAAGATCAGAGTGGACCAGCCTGGGGCTCAGGATGCAAAATGGGTGAAGCAGGGGGACCTTGGTGGCCGGCATGGCTGTGCTGGGCACTGGGGTCTTCTTTATACTGATCATGACTTTGGAAGGCATGCAGTCTCCACAAGTACTACTTGTCCAGGTATAGGCCAGCTCACTGCAAAACCTTCTCTAGTGTTTTCTGGGTCTTTCGCATCCTGTTTTCCATTCTCCAAACCCCCTCCATGAGAAGGGACATGCTATGAGCATTTGAGAGCTCAGAGGCTTGCTGGCTTTTGTCCGCTGAGCTTGGCAGTGGCTTGGGAACAGGACATGTTAGCAGGAATCAGCATTATTGGGAAATCACAAAAACATGTTTTGATGACATTGTAAGCTCTCCACTCTATAAAGAATTCCAAATGATGTGGAATGCTGTCGTGGATCCCAGGCCCAGACCCTCCAATTCCCTCTTCTGTGCCTGGGAAAGATACTGGCTCCTCCAGGCACACAGCGAGGCCCTGATCATGGGGAGAAACTCAGATGGGTCCTCCAGACTGTGGAGAGGGCGTGATGTACTTTTGTCTCTTTTAACTTATTCAGAAGTTCCACCCGAGATTACTCATACACGTGAATAATGAGTCCTCGTGACGGGCTGCAAAACTTCAGTTGGTCAGCATGTATGCAACTCATTCATTCAGCTGACATTTACTGAGTCCTTTCTGAGTACTCATTGAAGCCCTGTACTAGCGTTTCTCCAAACGTGGCCCCCAGACCAGCAACATCACCTCTATGGAGATTTGGAGTTGGAAATGCAAATTCTCAGGTCCCACCCGGATTCCCTTATCAGAAACCCTGGAAAGGGGTCTCCAGCACTGTGCTTTAACAGGCCCTTACAGCTGATTCTCATGCAGGCTTAAGTTTGACAGCCATTGCCCTACAGCATGCTCAGCACTGGGGATGGAGGACAAGGGATCACAGGGAAATAAAAAGAGAATTGAAAGGGCAGGAAAGAAAAGAAAGGTAACAAGGTAGCAAAGCAGGCATAAGCCAGGTTAGCAAGTTCGTCTTCCTTGAAATGTATATGTTGGACATTTAGAAAGAGCTTCTTGAGAACTGTGTTAAGGGTGGATTGGAAGGAATCCAGGTTAGGATTAGACCAGTTAGGAGGCTGGTGCAGTAATAGTCCAGAAAAAAGATGGTGAGAGTCTGAATTCGGGAAAGCACGGTGGGAAGGCCAGGGCGGGGCTGGATTTGAGAAAAACTAGGTAAATGCGTACTTACTGGTGGGGTAGACATCTCAAATGAGTCCCAGGTTTCTGGCGTGGGGACTGGGTGGTGGTGATGTCATTTTTTGGAGCACAGAACAGGAGTGAGTTTGGAAGAATCAGTAATGAGTTCAGTTTGGGACATGGTGAGTGTGAGCTGCCCTTGGAACTTTCAGATTGAGATGCAGGTCTGGTGCCAGAGGAGATGGGGCTGGAGATGTAGAGGGAGGTGGGAAGGACTCCCTGGGGAGGCTCAGGGATAGACAGAGTGGGAACCCAGGCTGGGCCTTAACGTAAGCACAGCCCCCGAGACCATTGCACGTCACTGAATTGACTCTGGCTTGAGTTCAACGATGGGAAATGATCAGGGACGTCACGCGTGGAGGCTGGGGAGCAAGGCTCTGCTGCTCTGGTTGGGTGGAGCCAGGGGGAAGGCAAGGCTCAGTGTGAGTCAGGGCAGCGGGGCTGCCGGAAGCCCACTGCCGCTGCTCCCCGTATCCACAGAGGTAGAACCGCTAGAACGAGGGCACTGGGTCTCCTCCGGGCTGCTCAGACCCCACAGAGGCGGTGCCCCTAGAAGAGCCTGAGAGGGAAAGAGCAGGGGCTGGAACCCGGCAGGT
>NW_006780363.1:255978-263452 GCF_000442215.2 Lipotes vexillifer
TGGAACCCGTCAGGTGGTAGTGTTTGGGTGGATCATTCTGCCTGCAGAGCGGGGGTGAAGGGAGGGAACAGGTACGTTTGTTTCCTGGTGGCACTTCATCTGGGCGGCGCTATAGCTCCCGGAGAGAGAGAGAGCCAGAGGAGGGGGCTGCCAAGGCTTAGAAGGGGCTTTCTGACTTCAGAGCTGCAGCTCCTCCCAGAAGCCCCTCCCCTAGGGATGTCTTGGGAAGCTGGATTTCATTTGGGGGATAATGCAGTAAGGGCCCTTCCCACGGGAGCTGAGTCCGATGGACCTTGAAAATCCCCACAGCACTGAGATGGGGGTGATTCTGTGACTCATTCTCCAGGCAACTGTACTGGGTATTAGTCGGTGAGGCAGACAGGTCATGGCCTTTGTCATGGAGGTCAGGGACAGGCCACTTGGCTGAGAGGACACCTTGAGACATCTTTCCCTGGACGGAGGGTGGTGAGGGTTTCAGACTTGCTTCTAGTTTCCTTTCATTCATCTGCCTTTGTGTTATGGTTCTGGGTCTTGGGAGGGTGGGTCTTTTTATTAAAAGGAAATCAGAAGCTGGGAGGTAAGCCTCCTGTGGCTATTTTGAGGATGAAGAGGGTGGGCACAGGCAATGCCAAAGCCATTCATACAACTTTGAGGTGAACGTGCTAAGTGACAGCATGTGATACAAGGATGGTCCAGGGCAAGTCAGGAGCCTGGAGCGCTGGTAGGGCAGGTGCTGGGCAGACATGTAGATGCGTATGTGTCACAGTTCCCATATTTGGCACCTATAGTCTGGTGGTGATGAGAGACAGATGGACATGGGAAGCAACAGGCAGAAAGTGTGGTATTAGGGTTGGTGTGGTGGATGGGTGGGGTGGGCACAGAAAGTAGGTGCAGGGTTCAGGACAGCTCTCTGGATGTTGTCTGATAATTGATGAATAAATAAAGGAGGGAAGAACCTTCCAAGCCACGAAGCAGATGGTGTTGAGACTTGGAGGTGACGGAGCCCTCGTGCAGGTTCGAGGAGTTTCCAGTGGTTCACCATGACTGGAGTAGCAAAGGGCAGGCCAGGAGGGGTGGGAGATAGGCTGGGGCTAAGCAAGGGCCAAGCCAAAGGGACTTGCATGGTGCCCTGAGGGGCCTCGCTCTACTTGGTTGGAGACAAGAGCCCTTAAATGACTTTACACGGGGAAGCGATGCCATATGCATTTTGGCAAGACTGCTTCGGTAGCAGTGGTATGGATGATGTGTGATAAAGGTACGATTAGGCCAGTGGAAACGGGATGGGAGCGGAGAGGATGGCCAGCGAGATAGGAGGTAGGGCCAGTGGGACTCTGGAGCTGAATGGCGAAAGCATCTTCTCATGTAAATAAACTGGCCTGGAAGATTAGAGAACTCCGCTCCCTCAGTGGTAGAGGTGAGGCCTGGGGCTCCATCCCCGGGTATGACTCTGAGGCAGGTGTTAGTCAATGAGTGAGTTGCCCAAGGTCACAGTGTTGAAAGTAGAGCTGTGACTCCAACCTGGATGTCACTGGTACCATGAATCATGAGGTTTTCCACTCATTCCATAATCCTCCCCATGTTCTAGCTGTAAAACACAGCTTTACACACACACACACACACACACACACACACACACACACACATGCTACATTTAATATGTTCAACAATGAGCTCTGTTTGAGCCAGGAGACCCATCAGTGATGGACTTGGTTGAGGGGACAACTCATGACCACAGAGTCACCCAGTACACTTGCCTCCCTGTGGCCACAGGAAGCCAGCCCCACTGGCCCAGGGAGCACCTCCTAGCACGGAAAGGTGAGGGGCAGGGTCATGTGCTCACGCCTTCGAGGAGGCTGCAGGTGGGCTTCCAGGCAGAAGGACATGGCTGAGTTTGTCTGGGTAAGTGATTGTGCGCCCATCTCCTTCTCCTCGGCCATAAAATGGAAGGAGAACCCGAGAATACCAATCTCACAGCGTCAGCGTGGGTGTGAAATGGGAAGGATTGGGCTGCACGATTGGCATGGTATCTGACACAGCAAGTGCTCCCGAAGTGGCCGGGTTCATCAGCATCGGCATCAGCGACCACCACCTAGTCTCATCATCACTGTCGTCAGCATCACTGCCAACATTAACCTCCCCGCCTCCTTGCCTTCGCAGCCTGGCCAGGCTGTCCGTGCCTGCTCTCCGTGTAAACCCGGGGACAGTGATTGGGAGGAACAGTAATGAATACAAATCACTCCCCGGACACTGAAGAGGATGTCGTTAGCATCTCGGCCTCCCAGCGGTAACTGTCCTCATTACCTCCTGAGCAGCTGCTGTCAGAGCGTGGGAGCGGAGGCTTGATGAAGACAGATGATGCCTGCTCGGCCCGGCTTTCGCCTGGGGTAATGCTGCGCGAAAGCGGGACAAGCATTTAACCAGAGTTCTGCTCTTTGCCAGAGGTGAGTAATTGCAGGCAGGTGCTAAGTGCAATTTAAATAAAATGTTGAGTCAATAAGGACAGTCACAATGATGTTACAAGCCCCCTGTCCAAGTTTTCAACAGAATTCTGAAGGCAATTTGGAGGCCTGAGGAAGTGTGATAATTTCTTAAGTTTCTCTGCAAAGGCAAGTAAAAGGAATTCTTTTTTCTAAAGCTCATTTATTTTGGGGCTTCCCTGGTGGTGCAGTGGTTAAGAATCCTCCTGCCAGTGCCGGGGACACGGGTTTGAGCCCTGGTCCGGGAAGATCCCACATGCTGCGGAGCAACTAAGCCCATGCACCACAGCTACTGAAGCCTGCGTGCCTAGAGCCCGTGCTCCGCAATAAGAGAAGCCACCACAGTGAGAAGCCCGCGCACCGCAATGAAGAGTAGCCCCTGCCCGCTGCAACTAGAGACAGCCCGCGGTGCAGCAATGAAGACCCAACGCAGCCAAAAATAAATAATAAATAAATAAACAGAAATAAAGCTTATTTATTTTCACTTTTGTGACTTAAAAATGAGATGATTAGAGGATCAGCAAATATGTCTGTCTCATCCTCACGATGGCCCGTGTCACATAAATATGTGAAGTGCTTAGCACGGGGCTGTAATGCTCACCGTCTGAGGGAGCGCGCCAAGTGAACAGAGTCCAAAGCCAAGGGATGTAGATCCCTGGGCTTGAACAGGAAAATCAGGACCCGTAGGTCCCCAAACTTAGAAGCCAGAACCTCCCCCCAATGTCTGGCCCATCATCCAGCCATGTCTGGAGAGGAGCAAGAGGAAGGAGGTAAGGCCCAGATCTGCCCTGTTCACACATCCTTAGGCTCAGAGAGTTAAGCCTCAGGAATTAAAAAAAATATCTGAGGCCTCAAGACTCCTGTAGGACTGGCAGGTGTATGGGAGCCCTGCAGGGGTGCAGGCGAGCGGCACTGCCCTATGCAGCCACCCTTCTGCCCAGGTCAGTCTCAAATCCACACCTGCACAAGCCCACCCAGTGGGCAACCCCTGTTCATCCTGCTCTGGGACAATGACAAGCCACCACAGGCTCGCTTTCTTGGTTCCTAGACTTGGTCTCAGGCCCTCCAGGGATTTGGGCCCCCCACCCATCTCCTCCTGTGGCTGGTACCCATGGGTGAGGCTGCTCATCTTCAAGCTGACTGGCACCTTCCAAGCCCATCCCTCCCCTCATCATTCCACATATGATTGAAAATTCTACTTTCACTTCTGAAACCCACTTGGTAGCCCAGGAATTTGACTGTGCTTCCCAAGAGGCCAGGACTTAGGTCAAGAGGCTGCCCTGGGCCTGAGAAGTCACTAGGGAGGTCCTGGCTGGGAGCTAAGTGAGGGTGGGCATAGGACAGTTCCAGCCACATCTGGGTGGTGGCCAATTTCTGAGGTTCTAGAGCAAGTGGTGTCACTCCTTGAGAGGAAGTGTGGGCTAGTGGAAAGGCACTGTCTGTTCAGTCCAGAGGAGCTAGGAATGAATCCCAGATCTGCCTGTTACTGTTAGTGTCGCGCTGGACAAGCCATCTAATCTCTCCAACCTCCATTTCTTCACAGACCTGAGTCAACTTCAGTAGAAATTGAATTTATTGGAAGAGATCAGGCCAGTGACAAAGAAACCTGGTGCACAGACTTGGAGAACGGGCAGGAATCAAGGCGGGCGTAGCCACCGAGGCCAAGGTCAGCTGGGAGGGTGTGGGTCCAGGCCACTGCTGCTGCCACGCTGGCACCACTGCCCTGTGCTACCACCTCGGCCCTTGAACCTTGGTGGAGGTCACTCCTGGATGGAGGAGTGTAGGGGACATGGCCTGTCCCCTACAGGTGGGCACAAGGAGAAGAAAGATTGAAAAGCCATGCCTACCCTGCTCAGTTTCTATAGCAGTGGCTGTGCTCTGTGTCCCCCAAGACTCATGCAAAGGCCAGCTCTCCAAGCATGAAAGGACATTCAGAGGCTTGGCAGCCAACAGAGAGAATGAGAAACAGCTTAGTGCCAATTCATGTGCTTTCCTGGGAACCCTAGGGATTAAAGATAAGGTCTGTTGAGTTCCCGATGCCCATAAGGCCCTTTCTCCATCAACTTCCTCATGCTTGGTCTCACGGCCCATGGAGAGTCCTCTGATTTTCCCAGAGAAGACCCTGAGGGGCATTTGGCCCAGCCTTACCCACTTGGTTCAGGATCTGGATGCCTAATCCTGGATCAGAGGGAAGAGGAAGAGGCTGATTGACTGACTGACTGACTTTTATGTCACAAACCCAAGGGCAAGAGGAGGGACTTGGTTGCCTGGGTGATTAATTTGGGCATCTTCGGAGATAATTGGGAGAAGGTCACTTATCTTTTGTTTTCTTTTTTCTTTTGTTTTGTTTTTTGCTGTACGAGGGCCTCTCACTGTTGTGGCCTCTCCCGTTGCGGAGCACAGGCTCCGGACACGCAGGTTCAGCGGCCATGGCTCATGGGCCTAGACGCTCCGTGGCATGTGGGATCTTTCCGGACCGGGGCACGAACCCGCGTCCCCTGCATCGGCAGGCGGACTCTCAACCACTGCGCCACCAGGGAAGCCCTATCTTTTGTTTTTAATCAGGATTTCCAGGGAGAAAAGCTGGAGTCAGTTACTAGACATCCTGCTGGTTTGGGAGCCATAGTTCTAGCCACCCAAACAACAGGACAAAGGCAACTGTTCACCCTCAGCTTAAAGATGCAAAAGAAGTGCCAAGTGCCAAGAGTGTGGTGGGTTTGAGGTCCGCCTCCCCTCCTTACCAGCTATGGGTTCTACTTGACTTTACCAGGCCTCAACGGCTTCTCTCCAAATGGAAATCAGGGTGTAGTGCCCAGGGGCACTAGGAAGGTACACTAAAACCATTGCTGCAAACCTCCTGGAACAAAAGTTGGCAAATTTTCTCTGTAAAGGGCCAGATAGTAAATATTTTAGGCTTTGTGGGTCATACGGTCTTTGTTGCAAATATTCAACTCGGCTGCTGTAGCCTAAAAGCATATATAAATATATTGCATAGCACAAGGAACTCTGCTCAATATTATGTAACAACCTAAATGGGAAAAGAATGTGAAAAAGAATAGATACACGTATATGTATAACTGAAACACTTTGCTGCACACCTGAAACTATCACAGCATTGTTAAACAACTATATTCAATATAAAATAAAAAGTTTTAAAAAAATAAATAAGGAAGTAAAAAAAACATAAATAAATTGACCTGGTTGTGTTCCAATATTGACAGACAATGGGCTGGATTTGGCCTGCAGGCCTAGTTGGCGGAACCAGTCCTAGAAAATAGTATGTGCTCAATAAAGGTGAGGCCGCTTCTGTCAGAAGAAGCTTGACTGGGTCATAAAGAAGTTGAAAAACATGTTCAACAAAAGTGGGGCTTGAGAACAGGCAGGAGCAAGGGAAAGGGTCTCAGAAGTTTTCCTCAAGAATTATTGGATTACACCATAGCGCATCTGCCCCAACACAACACACCGGTCATGGGCAGGCCTGCCTTGAACACCGCACCTCCTGCAGGGGTCTAGAAAGAGGCTGGAGAGTGTCCTGGGCCACTAGACGGGGGCTGGCCACGTGGGTGCATTGAATGGGGACAGTCTTGGGCAGTGATTAACTATCAGTACAAACTGATTGGCAGATGCCACCACTGGGAGTCCTGACCAGAGGACAGTGTGTGGGGCAGGGGCTCTGAGCTGGACCCTTGCAGTACTACCTGGTCCTGGCAGTGACCATGCTTACTCAGGTGGGGTTATGCCCATGTGAACCTTTTCCTGGTCCATGAGAAGTTTTGGAGATAGTCCCGGAACATATGAACACTTTCTGTGCAGGAACTCATGCCAGCTCTCTCATCTAGGCTGAAATTGCCAGGCCTTGACCTTAGTGGTTTTGTATTTACAGCCTTTGCTTTGGAGTCAGCAGGAAGAGTCTCCTGTCCATCTGTCTGTGGCTGGGATCTGGGGCGAGGCTGAGGGCAAGTGCTGGGAGCTAGGATGAGGCTAGAGAAAGGGCCCCAGTCGTAAGAAGGACTGAGTGAGTAGGGAGGTAGAGGGAGATGGGATTGATATATGGGGGTGTTATTCACCCCTCGTGCAAGGGCTCAGCCATTGGCTCGGCCCCAGGCTCTCACCTTGCACCTGCCTTCTTGGGGACAGGAGCAGAGCAGGATCATATTGATGGAGCTGTTCACAGTCTAGTGGGCTGAGAGCCTGGGAAACAGAGAACAATAGGAGAAGCTTTTCAGGGTTACATTTTGTTTTTTTCCCCTGTATGTTTGGCTATTTTTCATTATTCAGAATTGTCCTTGAATCTTAATTTTTTTTTTTTTTTTTTTTTTTTTTTTTAATGACAGAGATATAGACGCTCAGAATTGCCCCAGACATCCTACCGGGTCATAAATGTGTTGTGATCAACATAAGAATATCCCCCCAGGGCTCCTCCCACCCTCCTGCACTGAAAGCAGAGGGCCCTTGAAGATGGACCACTGCTGGGGGTGTTCACAGCACGTGGCCAGTCTCTGGCAGGGAGACACTTTGTCACCCAGGCGCTGGGCGCAGATAGGAGCACCCCTCTTCTGTACTTGGTGAAGGAAGACCGGTCATCTTTCCTGAGGCACAGCAGACTGCATCACCTTTTTATCTCTCTCTCATGGGCCTTGGCACAGTGGGCTTTCTCAGCCTGCAGCCCCAGCTGTGCTTTTCGACATCCCATTAGCAGAGGGACCGAGGATGGAAGAAGTCCGGTCCCCTCCCTGAAGCTTGACCCCAGAGTCTTTAATTAGTGTGTGACATCAGTGGTCCATAATTTCCGCCCAAGCCCTGCTTTGATTTCCCCAGCACAAACATGGCTCAGGGACCACTGATAAGGGGCAGAGGGAACAGAGCAGAGGGCCCAGCATTTCTCGCGTCCACAGCCAAGGCATTGAATGGCTGATGTTGCTAATCCCTTAATGAGGGCCTGGCGGCTCCCGATGGCAGGGGCCAGAGAAGCGGGGGATAGAGGAGCACAGCCTGGG
>NW_006780363.1:263479-312779 GCF_000442215.2 Lipotes vexillifer
CCTAGCTCCCGGGGCAGCTGCTCCTGCCTCTTCTTGATGCTTATGGAAACTTGTGCTAATTATAGATAACAACGTGGCTCTGGAAAGGAAGCTCTTTCTGAAATCTCATGGCCTCCAGTGATAATATTTTAGAGCTGTGACATTAACATAAACAGTCCATGGTAGGTGGGCAGGAGAAGAATGAGCCGGTCCAGCACAGCTTCCACACCCATGCCTGCCAGACGGATGCCCAGGGGGAGGATGGTCCAACTGCGCATCAAGGTGGCTCTTAAGTGCATTTTTTTTTAAGTGCATTTTTTTTTTTTTTTTTTTTTGCGGTACGCAGGCCTCTCACTGTTGTGGACTCTCCCGTTGTGAAGCACAGGCTCCAGACGCGAAGGCTCAGTGGCCATGGCTCACGGGTCCAGCCGCTCCACGGCATGTGGGATCTTCCCGTACCGGGGCACGAACCCGTGTCCCCTGCATCGGCAGGCGGACTCTCAACCACTGCGCCACCAGGGAAGCCCTAAGTGCATTTTTGAAACCAGACAATCTTAGGTTCAAATCCCACTTCTGCTCCTATCCGCTGTAGGTGGGACCTTGGGCATATTTCTTAAGGACCCGAGAGGCTTCCTAATCTGTCACATGGGAGCAGTGACATGTGCCTTGCAAGGCTATCTTGAGAACTGATGAAATGGTGAAATGTAAACCTCTAGCTGCAGCAAGGTTGTATTTCTAGCAGGGCAAGGTGTACTGCTTTCGCAGACCCCAGAGGCTGCTGCTACAGCAGGAAGGAGGCCCAACAGCGAGCAACACACACGAGTCAAATACATGCTGTCGGTGAGAAGTGCCAGGAAGAAATGATGGAGCAAGGAGGGGGAGAGTGTGTGTATGTTGTCAGAGAGGGTCGAGGAAGGCCTCCGATTTGAAGGAGGAAAGGGGCACGAGAAATGGGAACAGGAGGCACACATTCCATCAGTCTCCCCCTAATGTGATCTGGTCTGTAGAACTGAGCTATATAATGTTCTGTCGTTTTAGCCCCCTCATGGAGACCTCTGTGTGGGAGGAATGACCCCCATCCTTGAAGGTCATCCAGTGAGGCTCAACTGAGGAGGCACTTCCTCTGGGGGACTCTCTCAACCCTAGGGGTCCAGGGCTCCCTCAAGGAAGGCATGGCCATGCCTTGTCACTCTCTCCAGACATGGAACCCTTGGGGGCAGCCCAGGTGGTGATCCTCTCTTTGTACACTCCAGTGCATTAAGGAGACCCTTAGTGCAGTTCTTGTGTGATCTTCCCCGAAAGATGCCTTACATGGTAGCACTTTCCATGAGGAAGCCTTCAAGGGATGCTTGCTGAGCCCGTGAAAGAATGGTTCACCTAAACGGGCATAAATCCCTCAGGCCATGGAAGCAGGCTCGCCTCAGGACAATGGCTCCACCTGGCCCTTTCCTCAGGACGGGGAGCCAGTCCAGGCTGCTCTCAGGCTCAGCTGCTGTGTGAGTGACCAGCGGGGGCCCACCCTCTACCTTTGGCCCAGGTTGGAATTCCCAGGAGTGCAGGACCGCAGGGCCTGTGGAGAAGCACCCTCCTGGCTGAGTGGAGATCTGCCTTTCAGCCTTGTCATGGCCACGTGCACATTCAGGGCACCATTAACCCCGCCATATATCCTGCAAGATGCTCCCACTGGACTTCAGAGAACCTGAGTGGCTTTTTCTTTCTTTAATCCCAGAGCCCACGGCAGTTGGCTGTTTGCACCATCTCTGCTCAGCCCTGGGATTTAGCGACAGGTGCCTTGGAGCATGTCCCCCAGAGCCCATCACCAGCATCCGTGGAAAAGAAGGAAAATAATTTGTTCCTCCTTCCAAAAAATGTGTGTAGAGAAAATAGGCCTCGTCTTAGATCTGAGCCAACCCTCTTCAAATCGATCTGTCTCAAAAGAAGTGAGAAAGTGCAGGGGTTTTCCCCCTGGGTAAGAGGGAAGCATGACAAGAGCCTGGAAACTTGGCAGGGATGCCCTGGATCACAGCTCTGGTATCAGGCCACTTGGCCAAGGACCGGGGAGAAGCTTTCCAGTTGTCCTGATGAAATTCCCTCCTCGGCTTAGACGGGCCAGGCGCATGTGTGTGCACAGCACAGATGGGGCTCTAGCCTTGCACAGGAGGCTGCACTCCTCCACTTGACCTCAAGTCAGTGGACACTTCCCAGCACTTAATGAGCCCCACTGTGTGCCGGGCACTCACAGGTGACACTTCCTTCATAGTAGGAAGGTGACCCTGGAGGAGCACAGTTTTCTAGTTCCTCCTAAGGCCTCCTGATTCCGCCTGGTCAATCCTGTGTCAAGTATTGTATCCAGGTGTGCATGCTCACCTGGGAAGTGACAACCATCACTCCAATGGCCTCTGGGGTCTTTCCTGCATCAGAACCCAAAGGTCTCATGTGGAAGTTTGAGTTCCCTGCTGCCTGACATCTGGATATGAGGAACCATCCAGATGACTGGGGGCATTTTCAACGCTGGACCCAGATGTTTGGCATCAGGGGGGTGCCCTGCATAGGTCACTCCACCTGTTTAAAGAAAATTGAGCTCTCATGTAAAATACTTTTCACACTCCTGAGGAAACTTAAGTAGATATGCTGGGTTCTGTAGCCAGTGCCTGGAGTTTCCTGTGCTTTGTACGGGAAGGCTGAACCTGGGCTGGGCTGGTACCTGGAGCCTCCAGCAGGCTGCTTCCCATGCACTGGCCACCCGCAAACCTCGCCATGATCTGGCTGTGGGGTTCCATGACCGTGAGGCCCACGCTCACAGCCTGCCTGGCAGCGAGCAGGCCCAGAGAGCGGGGAGACAGAACAGCCAGAGGTTCCAGGTGGTGATGGATGATGGCTGTGGACCCCTGGGGGTCCTGCTGCTGAGGGCAGAACTTCTGGTCCATGTGTGCCTCACACCCCATCTCTGGGGAAACCTGGACCTCCCTCGCAGCTGCAGCTGCCCCTGGGCATCCTCTCTGATGAGCTTCCTCCAGCTGAGCTCAGAGGGGAGAGAGCAGTCAGGGCCTTGGAACCCCGCTTCGGAGGCCGAAACTGAAGCCGCTGATGGAGATCCAGGAAGGGGCATCCAAAGGTGAGCCCAGGCAGAGCCATGGGGGCTGCGGGGTGCCCCACCGCATCCGAGCTGAGTACAGGGGCACAGGCAGTTCTGATGTCCCATGACAGCTTCTGTCTCTCCTTCATGAGACTGAGCTAGGGTGACATGCATGTGCAAAACGTTTCTACTGCTGCACCGGGGCTGGGCGAGGGGGGCGGGCGGTGCTTTTCGGCACCACACTTTAGAAGGGCCTCTGAACCTCTGGAGCATATCCACCCAGGGGCCTCATGGGAACACTGGGGGTCCCTGGAAGAAGCATGAGGAGCGACCCTGAGATGAGGAGGTCTGGGAGACTGGAAGATGAGTTGATAACATGGACCCCCAGGTAAGGCCAAGCCCTGTCCCTGCGAGTGGCATAAGACTCGCACACCCATTCACAATGCCCCTGCCGCTGACTGACCAGTACGTCTCCTCTAAGAAGCAGGCCGGCCTTGCCCTTCAGAGGACTTAGGCTCTGGGTTAGGCCTTCCAGCCTCCCTCAGGAAGCCACAGAGCCCGGGAATGGCAAAGACAGCAGGAAACCCATCGCAGTGCCCCCCTGGGAGCCATCTCCGCTGTCTTCCAGGTCTTGCTTGATCCCTTCGGTTGTACCTGCCCCTGGATTTCAGCTCTCCCTCCGGGGAGATGCCAGCCACTAGACTTGGCTCGGCATGGCCCAGGACTCTTTCTAGAACCTACTCAATCCTTTGTCTCATGCTTGCCCTCTTTTTTCCCTTATTCCCACTGATGCTTTTCTGTTTTGATTAGAGTGGCTGGCCATCCCTGCTGCTTCCTCCCAGGGCCTTTCTGCCCCCTCCCCCGGGCCTCTCTGGCCCTTTATTGGATAAGCCTCTACTTATCAGGATGAGGCAGCGTGAGGGCAGGTCCTCCTGATGCTAAGATTCCATGAGAGCTGAGAACAGTCACAGGCCACATCCTCCTTAGCACGCGCTCCACTGTCACGTGGGATGAGAGTTCCACCTCTCTGTGCATGGTCTCCCTAAGCTCGATAGGGTATGGGAACTGGGACCCCAAAGGGCTGCAGAAGGATGGAATCCAGTCCAAGGTGCTGCCGAGGGTCAGGTGCCAGGCTCAGTGTCTGTTGCTCCAGGCCCCAGGTCCTGCACGTCTCGCTCCTTCTCCAGAACATTCCTCTGTCTAGAGCACTGACCCCCCCCCCCCCCCCGTGGGTCCTGAGAGGCCCCAGGTGGCTTCGGGCAGTCCACCTGAGCATGTACTAGGCGGAAAAGGCCAAAGGGCCAAGTCCAAGACACAGTCCTGGGGTGAGTTGGAGGTCAAGGCCAGGTCTCCAAAGCCCATGGACTGAGTCCAGTGGACGAGCTGGGTTGCAAGAAGGAAAAGGAAGCAAAGGTCAGAGGAAACAGGGACAGAGTCATAGCAGGATGGTCCCAAGAGTGAGCGGACCTGGAAGCTGGCCTCATCTTCACTGACTGTGTGGGCAGGTGGAGTGGGCTCAGGAGGTCCCGGAACCAGCCAGGCACGATGTGTGCTTGTGAATAGCCACCCATGTGTGCAGGCCTGAAGGAATGGACCCTCTCGGAGGGGACTCCAGCAGGTGGCCCTGAGCTCTTGGCGCCTGGATCCTGAGCCTCCAAGGAGCATGGCAGCCGGGCCTCCCTGTGACGGTGGGCTCAGGGAGTGTGAGGACCCACTGGGATGGCCAGGCTACAGCACGAGTAGGAAACAGCCGTGGGAGCTACCAGAGACAGCAGGGCAGAGGGTCTCTCCTAAAGGGCCTGGGGACAAAAAGCCTGGGTTGCTAGTACCTCCTGTGTCTTCTCTCCCTAGAGCAACAGCAGAGGGCATCTGCGTGTCAAAGACCCTCTCCCGCTCTCTACCAAGCCCCTGCTGAGGCACCTTGGCCCTGCCGAGGGGCTGGGTGTGAAGAGGTGAGACCCTGGGGCTCAAAGCAGCACCTGTCAGAGGAGCAGCGAGGGCTGGAAGTCCCGGGTGGTCAGGTGGGGTGGAGAGAGTGGAGCAGAGAGGTGGGACTCAGGGCGGGGACACAGAGTGCCAGCGTCTTGTCCTGCAGGCCAAGGGGAGGTGGGCAACATGGGGCTGAGAACACAGCCAGAACAGAGGCCCCCTGAGGGGAAGGGGAGGGAGCAGCCCACTCCATCTGGGGGAGGGGTCTGCAAGTCCTGGAGAAGCTCAAATTTGGGCAAACGATTCCTGGGAGGAGATCTTTTTTTTTATTATTTTTTAACGTCTTTATTGGAGTAAAATTGCTCTACAGTGGTGTGTTAGTTTCTGCTTTACAACAAAGGGAATCAGCTATACACATGCATATGTCCCCATATCTCTTCCCTCTTGCGTCTCCCTCCCGCCCTCCCTATCCCACCCCTCCAGTCGGTCACAAAGCACCGAGCTGATCTCCCTGTGCTATGCGGCTGCTTCCCGCTAGCTACCTACCTTACGTCTGCTAGTGTATATATGTCCATGCCACTCTCTCGCCCTGTCCCAGCTTACCCTTCCCCCTCCCCATATCCTCAAGTCCATGCTCTAGTAGGTCTGTGTCTTTATTCCCATCTTAACCCTAGGTTCTTCATGACCTTTTTTCTTTTTTTCTTAGATTCCATATATATGTGTTAGCATACGGTATTTGTTTTTCTCTTTCTGACTTACTTCACTCTGTATGACAGACTCTAGGTCCATCCACCTCACTACAAATAACTCAATTTCATTTCTTTTTATGGCTGAGTAATATTCCATTGTATATATGTGCCACATCTTTATCCATTCATCTGTCAATGGACACTTAGGTTGCTTCCATGTCCTGGCTATTGTAAATAGAGCTGCACTGAACATTTTGGTACATGACTCTTTTTGAATTACGGTTTTCTCAGGGTATATGCCCAGTAGTGAGATTGCTGGGTCGTATGGTAGTTCTATTTTTAGTTCTTTAAGGAACCTCCATACTGTTCTCCATAGTGGCTGTATCAATTTACATTCCCACCAACAGTGCAAGAGGGTTCCCTTTTCCCTGGGAGGATATCTTAGAAGGGGCTCACTAGTACCAGGTGCCGCTCTGGGACCTGTACAGGAGCTTTCTCTCTGAATCTCTATGTGGGCTCTCCAAGCTTGTCTCAGTGAGGAGGGCATGAGGAGACAAGGCAGGAAAAGGTCCTCTCGCTTGCCCAGGATCACACGATGGCTTGGAAGGGGCCCAGTGATGTGGACTTCACTCGGTGGGTCCCCAAGTCCCATGCAGGTCAAGGTATCTCTAGGCGGTAGAAAGAGGTGGTCTGAGGGCCAGAAGGATCCTCAGAGAAAGGACCACCTCCATTCAAGAGCCCAGCCGGCCTGCTAGGCCCTCCCAGCTCCGTCCCCTCTCCCGGGCCCTCCCCTGCTCTGGCAGACACAGCGCCAAGGCCAGGCAAGCCAGAGGCGGGCGGGGGGGGCGGGGGGGGGAACAGTGCAAGAGGGTTCCCTTTTCCCTGGGAGGATATCTTAGAAGGGGCTCACTAGTACCAGGTGCCGCTCTGGGACCTGTACAGGAGCTTTCTCTCTGAATCTCTATGTGGGCTCTCCAAGCTTGTCTCAGTGAGGAGGGCATGAGGAGACAAGGCAGGAAAAGGTCCTCTCGCTTGCCCAGGATCACACGATGGCTTGGAAGGGGCCCAGTGATGTGGACTTCACTCGGTGGGTCCCCAAGTCCCATGCAGGTCAAGGTATCTCTAGGCGGTAGAAAGAGGTGGTCTGAGGGCCAGAAGGATCCTCAGAGAAAGGACCACCTCCATTCAAGAGCCCAGCCGGCCTGCTAGGCCCTCCCAGCTCCGTCCCCTCTCCCGGGCCCTCCCCTGCTCTGGCAGACACAGCGCCAAGGCCAGGCAAGCCAGAGGCGGGCGTGGTGGGCGGTGGAGGGCTTGGTGCAGCGCCCCAGCTGGAAGGTGATGTGGGAAACTTCTGTTTGAGGCGGGCTGCTCAGACGAGCCCCTAGGCCTCCGGGTTCAAGGTCCCGTTTTCCCACTGCCTCAGCAGATGGAGAAGGGGATCCAATGGCTGAGGTCTGAGCAATGGTCCTGCTGGCTGCGCAGCTCTGGCGGCAGGCCGCCACCCTCTGAACGCAACGACTTGGGAAGGCTCCTCCTGGGAAACTGGGAAGTGCGGCCTGTGACCCTCACGCTCCGCCGTGCTCCGCCTTTCTCCGCGGAGCCCTGACCTCAGGGCCGAGGGTGGGCATGAGAGAGGGTGTCAGGGAAGTGGGTGCTTCTGGGAGTGGGGGTCTCGTGCAGAGAGGTGAGTGCTGGTGGGTCCACGTGGCACAGAGTGAGGAAGAGAAAGCGTGTGCGTCTGTGCACAGGCATAGGGGCGAGGGCTCTGTGGAGGCGTAAAAAGCAGGGGGTGCCTGAGCTGGTGAGGGGGCAGGTGAGGGTGTAGCTGGCAGGTGAGGGGGTCTGTAAGGTCTGGGGTAGGCAATGGCGCTGTGGTTTGCATAGAGGGTGGATGAGTGAGGAATGGGGAGCCCATGTGCGGGCTGGTTTCACGAACCAAGGCCTTAACTGCCGCAGGGGAGGCCCTGGAGGCTTGGCCCTGCAGGATGGGTGCGTGCAGGAACACGCAGAGGCAGGGCACCTGGCTGGGCCCTGGGCCCGTCTCCCTGTGAGGGCATCATGGCCTGGGGGGAGGGGTCGAGGGCCAGTTCCGTGGGGTGGGGGCCATTGGAGGCAGGAAAGGAGGACTCCATAGCAGAGTGAAGGCTGGGGGGCACCCCGGATGAGGAGACTCTGGGGCAGTGTCTGCATACAGTAGGTGCTTATGAATTTGTTTGCTATGGGACTGGTTCCTGGTGCCAGGGGGCTGAGGGGTCCTCAAGAGGGGCGTCAGTGTGTGTGTGTGTGTGTGTGAGAGAGAGAGAGAGAGAGAGAGAGAGAGACAGAGAGAGAGAGAGAGAGAGAGAGAGAGAGAGCGCGCGCGCGAGAGAGCGCCGGAGAAATGGTATGTGCGTGCATACCCTGTAACCCCTGGTCCCCGCCCTGTCCCTCCCTGCAGCAAAGGATGCCTGTGAGTGAAGCTGCATCTTCAGCATGACCAGCAGGGGGTGCTGTGCCACAGAGGGACGCCCCGCCCCACCCCCCCCAAACTGGAAACACTTTCAACAGCTGGAATACATATTTTTGCATTTCTGAGTGGGTGCCCGTATCTGGCATTGCTTCCATGGTAATCTAGCTCCGGTCCTAGATGGCAAACTGTCTGCACTTCATCGCCTCCTATGCTAATAATATCACAGGATGTCACTCCAGGGGCAGCCTCGGGCTCCTGGTTCCCTCAGCCCCTCTCAGCCCTGAGAAAGGGACATACAGTCCCTGATGAGAAGGCATCTGGAGCAGGTGTGAAATAAAGCCTGAGACAAGGGAAGGTGCCCAGTCCACATGGGAGGAGCAAAGGGGAGCATGGAGGCCAGGGGGTTTCAACCAGGGGCTTCTCCAGAGCCCAGGGCAAGACACCCAGCACAGGTCTCTGTCCTCGGAGGCTTGGTGGCCCCAGGGCTTCCTGGCAGGGTGTGGTTTTCTTGGGAGAGGCAAAGAGTGGCCTGGGGTGACTTCAGAGGCAAGAACAGGGGTCCTGGGAACAGCTGCTGGGACCCTCAGGTCAAACCTGGAGGGGCCCGCCTTGCCTCTGCTCACTTACGTCACTCACTGTGTTGCGAACTCATGCAGCACAAAGAATGCGCTATCAAGGCAAGGGTGGGTGCCAGGATGGCCCAGACGAGAGGTTCAGCCCAGCTGGGGGGTTGGGGGCTGCCAGGGGCTTCAGTGGACGGCTTGTCTGAGCTGTGTCCGAAGAATGAGTAGCAGTCAGTTGGGCCAAGTGGGCAGCATTCCACGCTCGAGGCCCGTGTTGCACAAGCAGGAAGTGGGAGCTGGTGGTGGGTCGTAAGTTGACGAAGGCCTCAGGTCTGCGTTAAGAGTGGCGGCTGACCAGCCCCCGTGGGGTGCTCACACCGCTGAAGCCACACATCTTGAACCCCAGGGCCAAGGGCAGACTCTGGGGGAGGGAGGGAGTCCTAGGACAAGGGGGATGAAGGGGGTGGAAGTCAGTCGCTGAAACCAACAGGGCCGGCCCCAAATCCTACCTTGGTATCTTTAGATTCAACATTAAGACAAACTAAACTTTCAAATCTGGGCTTTTCCAGGGACAAATAGCCAACTTCTCTGGAGCTGGGATTCCATCTGTAAAATGGAAACGGGGGAGATGGGGTGATGATAATCCCCCCAGGGCAGTTGTGAGGGTTAGATGAGATGTTTGTAAGCCCTTATCAGTGCCTCACACACCGTAGGGGTCAATAAATGTTAACCATTATTATTATTATTCCAGGGTTTCTGCAGGTGAGGAAGCTGGGAGGGAATTTAAGTATGTTATCTAATTTTGTGTCTTTTTATCTAGCATGAGATAGTTAATGTTCCTGTTTTATGGATGAGGAAGGAGGTCAGCTAAGCTTAGTCACTTGCCCAAGCCACACAGCCATAGCTCAGCAAAGCTGGTAACTGGTCCAGACACGTCTGCTTCTCACCACCTGAGGGGCAGCCCAGGGCTGGGGCCAGCCGTGCGCAGGCAGGACCCTTCTTGGGGACCGTGGGATCAGCCCCTGGAAGGCACTCTGACCTGGTTGTCTGAGTGGAGACAGTAGCTGTGTTGAAACGTCATCTTTGGTAGCAGCAAAGAAGGGGAAAGAAAACTAAGCAAGCGTGTCATCGGCAGCCTGGCCCTCTGGGGACTCCCTGTGGCTTGGACCATCTTACTGCCTTGGCTTTGTTTGTGTTGCGCTGGGTGAGAAGGAGAAAGGCAGCCCAGGAGTCTGCAGACCAAGGGCAGGGTGACCAGCCTGGAGGCTGCAGGCTGCAGTGGGCTCTGCATGGGGATCATCTGAGTACCTCGATGGCTCTTGAGGGACAGGGCATGTGGCCCACGGCTGGGGGCAAAGGAGGAGTGTGGGATCTGTAGGAGCCCCACTGCCAGTCAGTCATCAGGGTGGTTGGGAGGTTAGGGGGTGGGTGTTAGGGAACACCAAACAAAGGTCATAAAGGTGGTGTGCAGTTCAGATTTATCCTGTCAGTGTATTTGATTTGGCTTATAGAGTGCTTCTCAAAAATTTTTATTTATGCCCTAACATTTACCTATAAAAATCCAGGTTTGAAGTTTCTCTTGAAAAAAATGGAGGATCTGGACACCTTGTGTGAGAGGAGAGAGGTTGCCTATGCAGTTGGTGAAAATGTTACCACAGACCCCACCACTCTCTATAGTACCCCCTTCACTGCTTATATGTCCCCTGCCTTGGTGGGCCACTCTGTTAGCAGCCTCCACCATGGATGGGGATGCCCTCCACGAGTCCTTGGCCCCTCCCCAGGACCCTCAATCTGGCTATGATCCTGGTTGCCCTAGAGAGGAATATGAGGGTGGTGACAGGCACTCAAGGTCATTGGTGTTAGCAGTCCACAGCAGAGTAGGGAGTGAATGGGGGAGCAGTGGGAGAGGGCTCCCCCACCCCAGAACTAGCGATTTTGGTTTGGGCTGGAAACCTGGTGGGAGCAGCCACCCGGGGACCCTGTGTGTCGCTTGGCCTCTGGTTCTCTCATGCTGGGAGAGAGACAGCCGGAGCTGATTGGCCCCAGTCACACTGTCACAGAGGAAAACTCCACCCACTCTGGAGCAGATGAAGGGAAAGGGCAAAAAGAGGTCCCTAAGATTTCCAGAAGCTTCCAGATATACCACAAGCTTCCAGGACAGACAACAGACATTGAAGCAACTGTTCTTAACCCCAAGCTGAGGGGGAGGCAAAGATGTGGGGAGAAGGCTCCACAGCTCCCAGGGTCAGGCACACCCTCTGGGGGGCACAGGGATAGCTCCCTGGTGTCGGGACAAGGGGTAGTACTGGGTCGGGCTCGGCTGAACAATGGGGCAGGACCCACCCAGCAGGCCCCCAGGTGACCTTGGGCACAGAGCAACTGCTGCTGGAGGTGATGGGGTGGGGGTGATGGGAGGTCACGGGGAGAGAGACCAAGAGAGAAGGAGAGATGGAGAGAGACAATGAGACAGAGACAGACACAGAGATGCACAGACACAGTGAGAGACAGATTGAGAACAAGAAAGAGCAGGAATCTGGATGAGCCTCTTGGGGCCTGGGGGTTCCACCTGACTTGGGACAAGCTGGGTGCCCACCCGCCTCCCTTGAAGACCTGACCGCAGATCCTCACCTCTCCCCTTCCAAGGCCTGGCTCATGGCCCATGCCGGGGAGCATCCGGTGCTAATGATGCTGGCACGTACCCTGTGCTCAAGAACTCTCCTTATAATGGCTGCTGCTCTGTCTCCTGCCAGTGGATCCCTGCTCACCAGGGAAAGCACACCAGGAAGGCCTCAGCCAGCCTGGGGACATCTGGGAAAGGACCACCGGGGCTGGGTGGGCTTCTGCCGACGGCCAGTAAGATCGGGCAAGGCCAGCGCCATCCTCAGCAGCAGGGCCTGGCAGGAAGGCTCAGCAACCCCTCTGAGCTCAGCCTCGGCCCCCAGGCCCTGCTCACCGAGAGGGGTCTGTCGTCGAGGACCCACGGACTGGGGCTTTGGGACATCGATGACAAAATCAAAAACACATTTTTCTGTGTTGGAAGACTGAATCGTGATAAATTTGGAAAGTAATAAACATTAGAGCTTTTCAGACCATTTCCCAGCATCTCACAGCACCCTGGCTTCATGCAGCTGGAGTGGTGCACCCCCAATTGCATGTGGCCTGGACCAGGGGCTGCTCTGATCAGTAAAGGTGGGGCTGTGCTCTGGAAGGCTGAGAGCACTTCATTAGAGGCTGGTGATGGGGAGCTTCCAAGTGGATGATTTGGAAGCCCACGAGCAGGCAATGTGGGGGGAAAATGCCCCGTCGGGAGTTGTGGCCAAAGCAGACCATGGTTATTCACAGTGTGGTTTCTAGCTGCTTTCAAATCTGCCTGCACCAGCTGGGAGTCTGAGTGAGTTATGCCTCCCTGTGTGGATCTCAGTTTCCCCAGCTTCTCCAAGACATCAGCCAATCTGCTGTGACTCCGACATTCTTCCGAACAGGCTCGAAGGTGGCACCTGGGGCTTCCTGGAGATAGAACCTCTGCATCAGATGGATCCTCCACGTCATGAACTGGCCTGAGTAACTCATAGGATCAAAGACGGTAGAGGGCCCGGAAGGGGTCTGCTCCACCTCATTTCTGTGCCTGCTGGTGGCCTTTGCTGGCTGGATAGACACGTAGAAACTCCTTTTGTGTGAAAGCCAGGATAAGGGAGATCAGAGTGTGTGGGTGCAGAGCCTTTGGCAGGATGGGGTCTGTGGGCCACGCTGTGTTCAGGCACCCGGTTCAGGGGGCTTTCATCCCCGGCTGGTGGCCTCTGAAGTGTCGTGAGCCCACCCTGCACTTGTGATTTCCTGGCCTTCCTCTGTACCTGGCACAGGGCTGTGCCTCTGGTTTTGCCCTCTCTTGGCCCTTCTTTTCCTCTCTGGAACCCTCCCTTCCTAGAATTGGACCCCAGGACTCCCCTGACCCATAGAGACTCCCTCCGGCACTGAGTCCCATGAAGAGTCCCCTCCTGGGTGGCCCCTGCACAGAGGCCTCTGCGATGGGACCCTTGCTGTGCAGGCCGATGGCGCTAGCTCTGCCCCCTGCTCTGACCACCATATGAGCTCACCCCCTTCCGGAGCAGAGTTGATGGCCCAGCTCACAGGCTTGTCTCATACATACACAGGCACCTTGCACGGATCAGGCACACAGAGGCACAGTATTTTTGCCTCCTTTCCCCTTGCTCATTTCTGTTTAAAAATTTATGCCTGCACAGCATGTGTAATTTATATATTTCCATAGTCCCAGCCTGATTTCTAAAGAGACTCAAGCAGACCAGAGAAGGTAGTTTGAGTTCAGGATGAGTAATATTGAATCGTCCAACCTGAAATGGAGCCATGACAATCCCACTGGATAAGGCGGAGTCCGTGTCCTTGCCGTGTAGTTCTCATGATGCACCACCACTGTAGCAGTGCTCAGAGGGGTAGAACCAGGGTCCTCGGAGATCGCTCAGACCCTCACTTCACAGAGAGGAGAGAGAGGTCCATCACATGGGCTCTTGTCTTTTCTCTGCTTCCTGGTCTCTCCAAGGTCCAAAGGACTCCTCAGCTGGAGGATATTTTCAGGTTATGTCCTCATACACATACCCATCCAGGCATGTACTCGGCTCTTTTGACAGTAAGAACCAAGAGGGTTGCCTGTACACCCAATAGCCCACCCACTGAGAGGAAAGCCCACATTAGAATGCGAGGAATCTTGCCAAGAGTGGCTCCCAGTTTACCTGTGTTGCTGAATCATAGTGTCCAGGCAAAGGCTCCAGGGATCCTGGAGAAACGAGGTGGGAGGTACCCACTTTTTTGATGGCTAAAGCAATTTATTTTAAAGAAAGACTGATGAGTACAAAGACATTCCTGTGGGAGCAGGTGTGTCGGCCATCTAGTGTAGGTGTCTAATTTCCTTCCACAACTGGTTCATTTAAAAAATGCACATTCTTCTGATGGTCAAAGTCATCTGTGCTGATTACACAAACACACACACACATGCCGGTACACACCGATAAATACATAAAAAAGAAAATAACAATCACAAATGGCACCACCAAGAAGCATTTTAGCAACATTCTGGTAAATTTCTTCAGTTCTAGACACCTAGCTGTACACAAGAGAGGGATTGTTTTAAACACTGTCGCTATCGTATCGTCATTGTGCCATGTAATGCTGTGGGAGCTTCATTTTGCTTACATATTTGCTTGTATTTCTAATCACTTCTATTCATAGATTCCTGGAAGGGGAATCACTGGGCTGAAGGGTGTGAACATGTTGAGTATTTCTTGCCAACTAGTCTTCCAGGAAGTGAGTCACTTTATTTTTTCTCCAGGAGCATGACGGTGCCCACCACCAGTCTTCAAAAAAGGATCAGGGCTAGAAATGACTCAGAAGTGAATCTGGTGCCTAGCTATCTAGTGACTAGATGCCAGTCCAATCACCACATGAAGCAGGAGCTGCCTGGCATGGGGCCCTCTGCTGAAGCTTCAGGGACAGAGGGCTGGCTCCCTGCAGGAAAGCCTCCACCCCTGCAGGTTCTTAGGTTGGCTCTGTGTGCCCTTGGCCGCCAGGCACCTTCCCACCAAAGACTGTCTTAGGCAGTGGAGAGTCTGTGTGGTGGGCAGGCCCCCTCACCCTCCCATCCCTCCGTCACCCATGTCAGTCATGGTAGACCTAGGTTCTAGTATTCCTTATTCAAGTTGGGGCACTCCTTTAAGAAAAAACACACAAAAGTATGAATACGAAATTAGGTCTAAAAGTGAATATTTCCAATGTGACCAGAATCACAACAAATCATACATTTTAAAAAGCTGATAAATAATATAAATATCATAAAACCCTTCAAAAACATAATTCTGACTCACTTCTAGCCCTACGTCTATAATACTTTCCTTACGTTTTTGGCTGAGTCGTCTTTGTTCTCTTCATATGACAGTGATTTTCTACAGTCATAATAAAAAGATAATTTAGTCTTTCTTCAGAGTATGGCTGATCAAAAATAGTAAAAGTTTTTGGGTAGTTTAGAAAAATTGCTTTCAATTTCATAACTCATTGGTAATGACATGTAAATTATAGTATTATTATCAAATTTGGGGAACATTTGTATCATGTTTCTGTGTGTATGTGAGCTATAAGATTTTAGGGCATTTCAAGGTTTCTCATGGTTACTATTCTTAAATATTCTCTGAATGATGATATTCACATCTTTGTCACTTTGTGTTTTCTTTGTTGTCAGTTTTAGTGAATTCAGCAAGAAATTGAAATATTTTCCCAATATCTTCCTGGGATTCACTCCTTTTAATTAGTTAGATTACTAAACCCATCCAAGAACCTATGTATTATTATTTTAGAGATTTATCTCTTCCTCTTCATGGTAAAATCTGAACATTTAAAATTTTAATTTGATTAACGATAATTTTTGTTGATTCCATTGCACATCTTTATACCTTGTCTTATACTCCACTAATTTTTATCTGACTTTTTTCTCAGTTTCTTTTTTTAAAAATTGAAGTCCAGTTGCTGTACAATATTATATAAGTTACAGGTATACAACATAGTGATTCACAATTTTAAAAGTTATACTCCATTTATAGTTATAAAATATTGCTATATTCCCTTTATTGTACAGTATATGCTTGTAGCTTATTTTATACCTAATAGTTTGTACCTTTTACTCCCCTACCACTACATTGCCCCTCCCCCCCTTCCCTCTCCCCCTTGGTAACCACAATTTTGTCTTCTATATCTGTGAGTATGCTTCTTTTCTCAGTTTCTTAATTAAAATTTTAAGTACAATAAATTACGTGTATGTTCAAATTGGAAAACTAAAACTTTTCATTTGATTTATTGCAACATTTTAAAACATCTTTCTAAATTAAAATTTGAACAATATATTCCCAATCGAACCTCACCTTAGCTGGATACCAAAGCACCTGGGGCCCCACCAATGCCACCTGATGGGGGTTGGGGGGTATATGTGACAAATGGGAAGCCTAAGTGCAAAGAGAAGGCAATCTTACTTTTTATATTGTTAGGGTCCCTCCTGGGGCTTTGGAAGGGGTTCCTGTAAATTGGGGGCCTGTCCTATAAGACTCATTAGCTTGAAGGTAAATTCACCTGCGGCATCAGTCTTGGACTGCCGTCCCCACCTCCTTCTGCCCTGTGGGGTCTCTATTCAAAGGACTTTTGGCTTTTCTAACCTAAAGCCTTAGCCTGAGATGGTGACTGTGGCTTAGCAGGCCAGATGAGATGGACCTGGCCATGTTCATTGTTCAGCTTCCTCAGGGCAGCTTAGGAGACATTCCTGTAACTCTTGACAAACCTTCACCTCTCATGTTGAGAGGTGTCTACAAATCTGTGTTTGTGCATATGGGTTCAAGAACTAGGAAGAGGGCCTGGGCATAACTTATGGATCTATTTACCTTACAAACTCCTTAAAATAGCTTCAGGTATACTTTTGTCTTTAAAAATCAATATAATTCAAGAAAAAGAGGTGACAAGCCTCTGACTGGGAGGCATATCTAACAAAGGACTTATGTAAACTACACAAAGAACTCTTAAAACTCAACAGTAAGAAAATGCAAGCCACTCACTGGGAGAAAATATTTGCAAAAGACATATCTGGTAAAGGACTTATGTAGAATATACAAAGAACTCTTAAAAGTTAACAATAAGGTGCTTCCCTGGTGGCGCAGTGGTTGAGAGTCCGCCTGCCGATGCAGGGGACACGGGTTCGTGCCCCGGTCCGGGAGGATCCCACATGCCGTAGAGCGGCTGGGCCCGTGAGCCATGGTCGTTGAGCCTGTGTGTCTGGAGCCTGTACTCCGCAACGGAAGAGGCCACAACAGTGAGAAGCCTGCATACTGAAAAAAAAAAAAAAAAGTTAACAATAAGAAAATGAGCAACTCAATTAAAAATGGGCAAAAAAATTATACATACTGTATAATTCTAACCAAACGATGACCTGGAAAAGGGAAAACTATGGGGACAGTAAAAAGATCAGTAATTGTCAGGGGCTTCTCGGGAGGCAGGGATGAACAGGAGAATCGCAGATGATTTTTAGGGCAGAGAAGATACTATGACATTGCAATGGTGGATACATGTCATTACAGGCAGAGCTTAGAGGTACTGTGTGTTCAGCTCCAGACCAGTGCAATAAGGTAAATATTGCAAAAAGCAAGTCACGTGAATTTTTGGTCTCCCAGTGCATATAAAATTTATGTTTACACTATACTGTAGTCTATTAAGGGTGCAATAGCATTATGTCTAAAAAACAATGTACATACCTTAATTAAAAAATGCTTTAGGGACTTCCTTGGTGGCGCAGTGGTTAAGAATCCGCCTACCAATGCAGGGGACACGGGTTCGAGCCCTGGTCCGGGAAGATCCCACGTGCCTCAGAGCAACAAAGCCTGTGTGTCACAACTACTGAGCCTGCGCTCTAGAGCCCTTGAGCCACAACTACCGAAGCCCGTGCACCTAGAGCCTGTGCTCCGCAACAAGAGAAGCCACCACGATGAGAAGCCCACGCACCGCAACGAAGAAGCCCCCGCTCGCCACAACTAGGGAAAGCCGCAAGCGGCAAGAAAGACCCAACGCAGCCAAAAATAAATAAATTTATTTTAAAAAATGCTTTATTTCTAAAAAATGCTAACCATCATCTGAGGCTTCAGTGAGTCATAGGAGTGACATCAAAGATACCGACCGCAGATCACCATAACAAATATAACAATAATGAAAAAGTTTGAGATATTTCGAGAATTACCAAAATGTGACAGACATGCAGTGAGCAAATGCTGTTGGAAAAATGGCGCCAATAGACTTGCTCGTTGCCGGTTGCCACAAACCTTCAATTTGAAGAAAACGCAGTATCTGTGAAGCACAATAAGGAGAAATGCAATAAAAATCAGTAAGCCTGTGTACGTTTGTCCAAAGCCATAGAATGTACAGCACCAAGAGTGAACCCTAATGTAAACTACGGACTTTGGGTGATAAAGATGTGTAAGTGTAGGGTCATTGATTATAATGAAGGTACCACTCTGGTGGTGGGGTGTTGATAACGGGGAGGTTGTGTGTGTGAGCGCAGAGACATGTGGGAAATCTCTGTATTACCCTAGGCTCAATTTTGCTGCAAACTTACTTCTCTAAAAACTAAAAGCTACTAAAAGCAATAGAGTCAATGGTTTTCTAACTTATTTAATAGCCATTTCCAAGTAATTCATTCAATCCATATTTACTAATCGATCTCTGAGGCCCAAGGGACATAGTCAAGAAAAAGACTGGAGAGATTCCTAGGGTCACAGCAACATAATGCTGCAGGAAGACAGTCATCTTGAAGGGCAAATAAATTAAAAAATCATAATCGCAATAAATGTTTTTTCAGTCGTCCGCATTTCACAGAAATAATGAGCAGGGGGGACTCAAGGTAGTCTAGAGGGTGAGGGTGTCTTTCCCAAGGAAGTGACATCTGACCTGAAGGGTGGGCGGAGTCACTCAGGTCAAGAGCCCTGAGGTGCAGAGAGAAGGAGCCTGTGGCTATAGCTTAAGTTGCAAGAGGGTGACTGTCTGAGGGCTCCGTAGAGGGGGCAGGGCCAGCCCTGCAGTGCCTGGGGGCCCTCGCCAGGGCTCTGCTCTCTCTCCAGATGGATCAGAAATATTTGAAGGGCTTTAGTGAAGGGGTGGAAATGATCGGGTTTGTGTTTCAAAAATATTGTCCTGGCTAATGCACAGAATGGATCAGGTGAGAGAAAGGTGAAAATGGGAGACTAGTTAAGAGGCATCGCAGTGACCCAGGCAGGAAAGCGTGTTGACCACTGTGGTGGGAGAGACGTGGACAGAGCCAGGAGAGCTTCTTAGGCCAGGAGCCCGGGGACAGTGTCAGAGAGAAAAAGTATTGTATCCTGAGATACAGGACACTGGAGGGGAAGAGACCTGGGAACAAGGGTGAGGTGCTCACTGCGGACTTGCTGAGTAAGATGTGCCTGGGCTGCATGTAGCTGGAGCCCCGTACTCAGTCTGGGCTGGAGACATATCTCTGAGCAGATAGACGGTTAATTGGAGTCATGCGGTGGATGAAATCATCTAAGGGGAACGTGTGGGCTGAGACGAGCAGGGAACAGGGCCCCCATGGCCGCCTCCATCCTCTGTCAGGAGATCATCAGATCATCAGCAACAAGAGCTAGAGCCCAGATTTGGTCCATGCTCTCCAGGTGACAAAGGCCTCGCACCCAACAACGTCCTTATGATTCCTCACCAGACCCTTAGAGGCGAGCATGCTTGTACCCACAGGGAGGCTTTGCAGTGCAGGGGAGGCAGAGCGGGACTAGGAATCACAGAAGCTGAGGCTCTGATTCACAGGGTATTAATCCTGACCACCGAGAGTCATGGGCATCCAATGACACACTGCATTTACAAAGCACCAGGCGCCGCACCTGACACATGGCTGTTGAGGTTTTAAGGGACCATAAATAACACCCCACTGCTCTCCTTCTCTGCTCACATCCAACTGGGAAATGAGACGCTGGAGCCAGATCAACTGAGAAATGGGTGAGCGACAGAATCCTTGTGGTCCTGCTGATGGACAGTAGGCCTTAGCTCTGTGGTCCACACAGGGTACTCAGCTTCCTGCACCTGCCACCATCCTCCTGGTCACACCGTCACATCATGGGGCAGCCCAGCTGAGAGATCGTGTGGGCCGGCAGAGCAGAACAGTCAAACTCACCCATAGCACAGGGAGGGCCGGGAGGGTCTGAGTCTTCTGGGGGCTGCCTTTTTTTAAAAAAAAAAAATATTTATTTATTTATTTATTTTTGGCTGTGTTGGGTCTTCCCTGCTGCTCACAGGCTGTTTCTAGTTGTGGTGAGCGGGGGCTACTCTTCGTTGCGATGCACGGGCTTCTCATTGTGGTGGCTTCTCTTGTGGAGCACGGGCTCTAGGCACGTGGGCTTCAGTAGTTGTGGCATGAGGGCTCAGTAGCTGTGGCTCACGGGCTCTAGAGCACAGACTCAGTAGTTGTGGTGCATGGGCCCAGTTGCTCCATGGCATGTGGGATCTTCCCAGACCAGGGCTCAAACCCATGTCCCCTGCATTGGCAGGAGGATTCCTAACCACTGCACTACTAGGGAAGTCCCTGGGAGCTGCCTTTTGATGGCTCCGCCCCACCCAAAGTAGAGCTTCGGACAGTGCTGTCACCCACCACCAGCCGGGGTGGGGGAGGGCGGCAGGGACTGTCACTTTGGTGAGGTCTCCCCACATGGCATTGTAAAGCCCTCTATCACACCACCACCAATAGGTGATTGTAAATACTCAGGCTCTTACTCTCTACTTTACTGTTTTCAGGGTCACAAGGAGGTGCTTCTTTCTGTCCTGTTGGTTATGTCTGTCAGACATGATCTCTGATGTCTGGGTCACAGGGATCAGAATCTGGGGACCAGCTCCCTTCCATGTGGTCTTTGGGTCCCATGGACGTGGCCACAGTGTGGATGGCATATTGATCCAGGCATCCCCAGCTGTCTGTGCTCAGGGGACCGGAGAGGTAAACACTGGCACCAGTGGGGAGCTTGTCCACTTTGGTCTGTTCACGGCTCAGCACAGCTCAGACTTCCAGACATCTAGCACCCGACACACCCACCCTGTGTGTCTCCAAAGTCTCCTCTCCCCTCCCCACCTCTCCTTTCGGTCCTCTTGCCCTTACCAGTCCTTCCCAGAGACACCCATGCCCACTGTCAGGGCCGGTTATGACAGCTGGCTCTGGGATTGGATATCTGGAACAAAGAGAGACAAACCCAAAAGGCCTGTGTGGGGAGGGGCGGGGGGGAAGACAGGGTGGGCTTCCGGTTGGAATTCCCTGTCCTGGTCCAAGCACAGGTGAGGCGTTCTCACCTGCCTTTGATACCAGGCTAGGCATCCGTCATTCATAGTAATGAGAAGAACTTGTGTGGCAGGTGCACGTCTTGTTTTATTTGTTTGTGACGCTTCTGCCAGACTGGAAGGAGTTCCGTCTGGGGAGCTTCCCCTGCATTCCAAGCTCAAGGAGGTCCCAGGGTCCCTACAAAGAGCAGGACACTTGGACAAGCCCTCCAGCCCACTTGTTAGGGCGGGGATGCTGAGGCTGCAGCCTATACGGTCTCCTCAAGTCCAGTGGCCCCATGTGCCCTGGACCACAAGGTCACAGCAACCTGGGCCTGAGCAGAACATCCTGTTCCTGAGTGGGGTCTTCCATACAAGGAGCCACTCCCCTCAGAGGTCCTGTCACTCCCCTGTAGGGTTGACATCAAGCTGGGCAGGGTCTCCTCTCCTCTAGGGACCCCTGGACTTCCGGCTGCCCCGAGTCTGGGCTTTGGCAGCGAACACCTTTCCTCCTACCATCACACTGTCAGGTTTTTGAAGATCACAATCCAGGAATAGGGGTGGTCTCTGGGCAGCTTCTGCTTCCTGTCCTGTTGCAACCCTCCTAAGAAGGAGGGAGTGCAAAGGCCGACTTCAAGCCTAGACAGGAGAGGGGACAGAGAGAGAACTGACAAATGCCACATCTCATCAATTTTCCTGCCAACCCTGTGACTGTGTCCCACGCTTGACCTCACTGCTTCCCTGTCTGTTATCTCCAGACAGATCTTCCTGACGGCACTGGGGGGGCTGGGTTCTTTTGGGAGAACTTTGGGGGACACTGAGCCTCAGGGTAAACTTTGCACATCAATTACGGGCAAAGGTAACGAATTGAAAGCATGGTGTTTTTTGAAATCCCCACTATGTACGGAGAGCCCTGCAATGAGCTGTCTGCTTTGAGAGGTTGTGCTGTACTGATTGCAGGATTCGCAAGAGGAGGTAGGGACTGGGCTTGGGATTCTCCACCCTGTCCCACAAAGTATGCCTTCCCAGGTTCATGCACTGTAATGGAGCTTGTGTCCAGCCCTGTGGGTACCCCACGGCCTCCCCAGTGCTGAGATAGAGAGGTCTCTTCTTCCTGGGGCTCCACTCCCCCTTCTCCTTCATGGCCTGTACCTCTTCTGCTCCCCACCAAGAGCGTCTCACCCCAGCCTCCTACTGGGGGTCAGTCCTTCGGTTCCCCCAGCTTCCTGATGAGAGGCACCACACCTGAACCTAGGGTGGGGCTGACAGGACAAGGGGCCTTCACAGCGCTTGCCCTGAGCAACGGAAAGATGCTCAGACATTTCACCCTCCCTGACGAGCACTCCTCGGGGCACCCCCTGGACCTTATTACACTAACAGAGTGTCCTCCTCTGTATTCATAACTTGGTGTGTGCCTGACCCAGGAGGAGGGGAAAGGAGGAAAGAAAAAAACCTTCCCATATTATAAAAACAAACAGGGATGTATCATGAGGGAGAATGAAACTTGTGCATGAATTTTAAGGATAAGAAGCAAGACTTTAAAGAATTCTGGATTGCAGCTCCTTTTTGGGCTGTGCCCCAAATGCCCCAAATGACTTATTCATTCATTGGAGATCTGTTGGATAAAAAGTTTGAAATGTGCTGACTTCACCCATTTAATCATTTCCTTGTTGTTTCTTTGGTAGATATTTAAAAAAAATTTTTTTATGTTTATCAAAGTCGTACATATACATAGTTTTAAAAGTTAAAGGGTTCTGCAAGGCTTATAATGAAAACCAGCATTTCCCCTCCCCCTTCCTGATCCTCGCTCCCCAGAGGCCATCACTTTGAATTCTTCTCGCTGATTCTTCTGCTGCTTTCCTCCTTACTTTAAAATAACATATATGCTTCGACTGCCATTTCTTGATTTTCCAGTTTAAATGTTATTTGATGAATTCCTACTATGGAAGAGGAGGACTTAGCACTCTGAAAGCACCCTCCCCCCATGCATAGGCACACTCTCTTCTCCTCAACCCCCGTCATGGTAGTTATAGTGTAATTTTTGGCCAAATCAATATTCGGTATTTACGTAGTTATGACTATGTTCATATTATCCACGGCTAAACCATGTAGAGCACATTTCCTATCTTGCACAGCTTTTTGTTTTGCTTGGAATAAAGGGTTGCCAAGTTTTCCCTTTGTTTAGTGTTTGATTACCAGTCTTTTGTAGACTCTGGGCTGAAGGAGGCTATCCCTGCTCTTTGTGTAGATTCGCGTGCGCTCCAGTGTGGACTGGCTGCTGCCTGCACTGCCACCCCCTGACCCCCGTGGCCTTGGGGTCCTGTGCATCCCTTTGACTTCCCCACGTTGGGTCCCTGTTGGCTGAATCCAATGTCCTCTCCTGGTTTCCTCCCTTGTTCTGGTGAAGCGCCTCCTCCAAGACCTTCCTGACAAATGTTCTGTGTTAGCACAGTGTTTTGAGAGCTTGTACGGGCAAAACTTAGCCAGTCCACCCTCGCTTTTGATTGGCAGCTTGGGTGGAGATGCTTGACCCTCAGACTTTGAAGCCGTCGCCCACTGCCTTCCAGCTCACAGAGCTGCTGTGGAGAAGTCAGATGCTGTTCTCATCAGGCCAGTTTCCTCTCTGAAGTCTTTCAGAATTTTCTTTTTATCCTTGGGCTGCCCGGGTGTGGGGGGTTTTCAAACTGGAGGCTCATGGTTGTTACTCACAATGTGGTAAATGTTCTTTTGTTATTCTTCTACCCCTCCTCCTCATCCCCCCAATCTATTTTCTCTGTTCTCATTTCTAACCCTTTTGTTTTTTCAGTTATGGACCTCCTGAGCTGATTCTCTAGAGTTTGTAGTTTTTCTCTCTGATGCTCCATCTCTTTGTTTGTGTTCTGTCTTTTGGAAGATGTCTCTTAACCTTTCTATTGAGCTTCTTGTATGCTATTGTTTTGCATATCTGCATTGTTAATTTCCAAAACGACTTTAAAAATCCTGAATGATTCTTTTAAAGCTTTGTTATTATTTTATAAGCAATCCACTCACTCATTTCACGGATACACGCATTATCTTATTTCCTGAAGATAGCACTTGTAATTTATATACATAGATAATAATTTTTTTCTCCCCTGCTCCCTGAGATATCTCTGTATCTTCGAAGTTCTTTTTTTACTCTTTGATGGTTTTGCCTCTGACTTGATGTAACCAGTAAGGCTCTAACACACACATTGGAAGCTCTGTGTGTCTGGGTGGGGCTTTGGTGGAGGAAGACTGATCTGGGCCATTTTACTGGAGGGGGGATCCGAACTGCCAGTGTCTGTATAGAGTCTGTTGGGCTGGCCTGTATCCCTAGAGAAGAATCATCCAAAATACTGCTTGGCTTCTGTTCTCAGGGAGAAAGAGGTGTAGGGTGTGGGTTTCAGCATTCAGCATGTTGACTTTCTCTTCATCCCTGTGGTCAGCCTGTTGCCCTCACCTGCATCTGTCCCCTTGGTTCCTGAGTCCAGAGCCCCCTGCTTCTCTCTCACTAGAGAGTAGAGCCCTGTCTTCTGCCAGGATGATGGGGAGGTGGTTTCTTACCTGTACAAATTGGGGCAAGGGACCGTGGGCCAAAACATTCTCATACTAATTTTTAACTATCCCCTTGTTTACAGCTCCACCCACACCGCCACTTGCAGACATACCTGTCACTTGTAATCCCAACTCCTTTCTGGCAGACTCTGCTTTGCTTCCAGGCTTCCCCCACCACCTGGGTAGGTTTCAGGCTTTTCAGATCTGCTCCAGCATGACTACTCATGCAGCTGCTTTCCAGGTTCCAACATCTCATCCCTGTTACTTCCTCTCCGAGACACTAGATTAACACGCTGGGGAGCCCATGGGCCTTTCTTTGCTTGCTCTGTTCTGGAAACTCCTCCCATCCCGTCATGGACTGCCCCTGCCAGCCCAGGACCAGCTGCCCTGTCTCTCTCTGCCTCTCATATGGGTGGGAGGTGAATGATTAGAAAATCCTTTCAGGAGGCCTTGAATCCAGCTTATAGACCCTGGGGACTAGTTGGCATCTACCATATTGTGCTTGATCTTTGGAGTCTGTGCACAAACCGAGACTGAAAGGGCCCCACTGGAGCATCCAACATTCATTGCCTTCATCTTAATGGTCTCTTCCAATCCTTTGCCCACTTTTCCATTGGACTGTTTTCTTTTTGTGATTTGTAAGCACTATTTTTGGCTATGAATCCTTTGCTTGTTAGAACATTCCAAATGCTACTTGTTTTTTTAACTTTATGATGTGTTTTGAGCTATGCAAGTTTTTAATTTTTGTAAGATTAATCAGTCAGTTGTTGCCTTTATGGCTTCTGGGTGTTGAATCTTCCTTCCTGGGGAAGGAACCCCCATCCTAAAGTTGTAAAAAAACCTCTTTTTTGCCCCCTAAAACTTTTGTTGATTCTTTCATTTAGCTTTTTTTTGAATATTTACTTTTCATGACAAAAAAAATGCACCCTAATGGAGCAAAATAGTCAACACAGAGATATGTCACAGGGAGTCAACAATCTCTTCTCTTTTTACTTCCAGGCCAGCTTCCTCAGGTTACCAGCCTTAGCAGTTTGAAGTCTATCACACCCTTCTTTACGGTCATTCAAATGTGTGTTCAGATTTATGGGATTTAGTTTTGCTTTGTTTTATCAAAATGGGAAGACGGTATTTAAACACCTCTGAAACTAATTTTTTTACGCTTTATTATAGATTTTGTTGTTCCACTTTAAAAATGGTTTTAATTAAAATTTCTATTGAGATAACTATAGATTCACATGTACTTCTAAACAATACCGTGTATCTTTTACCCAATTTTCTCCAATGGTAACATCTTGCAAAACTGTAGCCCAATGTCACAACCAGGAGAGTGAAACGAAGATGATCCAGGGATCTTTTTTCTTTGTTTGTTTTGTTCTACCATCTCTTTTTATTTTTATTTTTTCCACACCTTTATTGGAGTATAAATGCTTTACAATGTTGTGTTAGTTTCTGCTGTACAACAAAGTGAATCAGCTATACGTACACATGTAGCCCCATATCCCCTTCCTCTTGAGCCTCCCTCCCACCCTCCCTATCCCACCCCTCTAGGTGGTCACAAAGCACCGAGCTGATCTCCCTGTGCTATGCAGATACTTCCCACTAGCTATCTATTTTACATTTGGTAGTGTATATATGTCCATGCCACTCTCTCACTTCGTCCCAGCTTACCCTTCCCCCTCCCTGTGTCCTCAAGTCTGTTCTCTACATCTGCGTCTTTATTCCTGTCCTTTCCCTGGGTTCATCAGTACTGCTTTTTAAAATTCCATATATATGTGTTAGCATATGGTATTTGTTTTTCTCTTTTTGACTTACTTCACTCTGTATGACAGGTTCTAGGTCCATCCACCTCACTACAAATAACTCAATTTCATTCATTTTTATGGGTGAGTAATATTCCCTTGTATACATGTGCCACATCTTCTTTATCCAATCATCTGTTGATGGACACTTAGGTTGCTTCCATGTCCTAGCTATTGTAAATAGGGCTGCAATGAACATTGTGGTACATGTCTCTTTTTGAACTATGGTTTTCTCATGGTATACGTCCAGTAGTGGGATTGCTGGGTCATATGGTAGTTCTATTTTTAGTTTTTGAAGGAACCTCCACACTGTTTTCCATAGTAGCTGTATCAATATACATTCCCACCAACAGTGCAGGAGGGTTCCCTTTTCTCCACACCCTCTCCAGCATTTATTGTTTGTAGATTTTTTGATGATGGCCATTCTGACTGGTGTGAGGTGATACCTCATTGTAGTTTTGATTTGCATTTCTCTAATGATTAGTGATGTTGAGCATCCTTTCATGTGTTTGTTGGCAATCTGTATGTCTTCTTTGGAGAAATGTCTATTTAGGCCTTCTGCCCATTTTTGGACTGGGTTTTTTGTTATTTTGATAGTGAGCTGCCCGAGCTGCTTGTATATTTTGGAGATTAATCCGTTGTCAGTTGCTTCATTTGCAAATATTTTCTCCCATTCTGAGGGTTATCTTTTCCTCTTGTTTATGGTTTCCTTTGCTGTGCAAAAGTTTTTAAGTTTCGTTAGGTCCCATTTGTTTATTTTTGTTTTTATTTCCCTTTCTCTAGGAGGTGTGTCAAAAAGGATCTTGCTGTGATTTATGTCATAGAGTGTTCTGCCTATGTTTTCCTCTAAGAGTTTTATAGTGTCTAGTCTTACATTTAGGTCTTTAATCCATTTTGAGTTTATTTTTGTGTAAGGTGTTAGGGTGTGTTCTAATTCATTCTTTTACATGTAGCTGTCCAGTTTTCCCAGCACCACCTATTGAAGAGGCTGTCATTTCTCCATTGTATATTCTTGCCTCCTTTGAAGATGATCCAGGGATCTTATCCCTAGTTTTATTTGTACTCCTTTGTGTGTGTGTGTGTGTGTGTGTGTGTGTGTGTGTATACGATTTTATCATGGGGGTAGGTTCATGTATCCACCACCACAATCAAGATGCAGAACAGTCCATCACCATCAGGATCTTTCTTGTCTCCCTTTTATAACCACACCCACTTCCCTCCTACATGCTCCCAACACACAACCCCTCACCCCCTTCCTCCCATCCCTAACCTGTGGCAACACTAATCTGTTCCCTATTCCTATAATTTTGTCATTTCAAAATGTTATATTAATGGAACCTACAGTGTAATATCTTTTTGGATTGGCTTTATTCACTCAGCATAATTCTCTGGATCTTTATCTGGGTTACTGGGTCTCTCAGTAGCTCCTTCCTCTTTATTGCTGAGTAGGTGCATAGTATGGATGGACCACAGTTTGTTTAACATTCACCTGTAAAAGGATATCTAGTCTGATTTTAGTTTTGGGCTACTCTGAATAAAGCTACGATGAACTTTGAGTACAAGCTTCTGTGTGAACACAAGTTTCACTTCTCTGGAAAAATGCCCAGGAATGAAAATTTCTGGGTTGTATGGTAATTGCATGTTTCGTTTTTTGTTTTTGTTTTGTTTTGTTTTTTTTTTGCGATACACGGGCCTCTCTCACTGTTGTGGCCTCTCCCGTGGGAGAGCACAGGCTCCGGATGCGCAGGCTCAGCGGCCATGGCTCACGGGCCCAGCTGCTCCCCGGCATGTGGGATCTTCCCAGACCGGGGCACGAACCCCACTGCGCCACCAGGGAAGCCCGCATGTTTAGTTTTATAAAAAATTGCCAAACCTTTTTCAGGACTGTGAAACTATTTGTTTAAATATTGTTTGAGACCCCTTGGGGTTCATAAACATAGATCTAGCCTTTTTGTTTTTCATAGCTCCATACCATGCTATAGTGTGGATATCATGCAACTGATTTCACCATTCAGGCTGTCTCAGTGTTTTACCACTGCCAGTGATGCTGAGATAGACATCCTCTTACAGAGAGTCTTACATACTGGTAACTTGCCTTCCATAGGCTAGATTTTCAGAATTGATAACTTTAGTAGATATTGCATATTACTTTCCAAAAAATTATAGGAATTCATACTCTCACAAGCAATGTATGAAACTAGTCATTTCCCTACCTCCTTGCTAGCAATGTAAATTGTCAGTCTTAGTTTTATTCTAATATTCTATTTTTTAAGGTTATTTAAATTCCTGTGGAACTTACTTTGGAGTACATTGTAGAATAGGGGTCTAACTTTATTCCTCCCATGCCAAGTTCTTCTAGTTAGCTATTACTGCATGGCAAGCTATCCCAAAACTTAGTGACCAAAACCAATAATTTATTATTATTACATCTTGTGATTATGGGATTAGGAATTGTGTCAGGGCATAGCAGCGATGACTCCTTCTTGGTCCGTGATGTCTGGGAACTCAGCTAGGGTGCCTCACACAGCTGGGGGCAGAAACAGTTGAGGGCTGACCCAGCATCTTCCTCCATCTTTCTTTTCCCCTGGCGTGTCCATGTGAGCATGGACTTCCTCACAGCATGTCTGCCTTAGGGTATCAAACTTCTCACATGGAAGCTCAGGGCTCCAAGAAAGAGGGAGCAGCTTCAGCCGTCCCTTAAAGGCTAGGACTAGAGCTGACATAGTGTCAATCCCCCCACCCTCTATTGGTTAAAGCAGTTAACCTCCAGCCCAGATTCACGGGAGGAAGCTTAGACTCCACCTCTCAATGGGAAGAGTATCAAGGACTTTATAACTATCTTTGATCTGTTACACAGGTGTTGATACCTAATTCTGCTAGTGTTATTTATTTAATTATTCTTTATTCATTGAATTGAAATACTACTTTTTTCCCCCTGGACTCTCTATTCTGTTTCACTGATTCATTTGTTTTTTCTTCAACTAAAGCCATTATGTTCTGATTCTTACGGCATTACAGTATATTTTGATAGCTAGTAAGGTTTGTACCCCATTATTGGCTCCCCTGTCCCAGAATTTGCTACCAATTCTGGCTTATTTACACATTCAGGTGATATTTTTCCTGCCTTGGGATTTGGGAATGCCTGTTTTTCTCTTTGAGGGATGGCTGGTGCTGTCCAGTCTTTTTGGGTTACCTGGGTGGGGGTTCCCTGGACCCAGATCTTGGCATCAACTCTGAAGTGTGAACCAAGGCTGGGGAAGAAAAGAAGGTTGCTCATCCCAGTGAGAGGAACTACAGGGTCTCCTGCCTCGAGAGCTTTAAACAAGCAACACTCACACAAGCGTAGTAAGTGCTCTGAGCTCCCAGGCGGCTGCCCTCCCTTCATTGTGGTCTATACGCACACTGAAGCCTGTTTTGGAAATGCTGAGGGAAGGGATAATTTGGGGCAAATGCTTCAGCCCTGCAGGAAGACTCTGAGCCCTGTCATCTGAGTCAGAACACCCACTGCAAGAAACATGCCAGGCCCAGTTACAGCCACCTCCAGGCACGGTGAAGAGAGACCCAGATCAAAGTAACATTCCATGCCTGGGACATGTGTTGTAGTGTCCATTTCCTAGATGTAGAAATGAAAGGGAAGTTTAAGGGAAGAGGTTGTTATACCTTTGCATGGAAAGCTGCAAACTCAAACTGTGAACCAGTGTTTCTTTCTTTCAAAGGACTGAGTAATCAGTGTTGCTTTGGTTTTGGTTTTCCATGTAAAATAAAAGGGCAGAAACATTGTTTCTTCTGAGAGCTACCATCCACAGCTAGGAAGCCTGGGGGAGATTAGAGGGAAGATTAATGTGTGACATTTATACATGGGGTTTGGGAAGGATTGTTGCTTTTTATAAATCCATTTCTGTTGCCCGTGGTCTCAGTAGATATGGATTGGTCACTGGTGATTGTTTAACCATAAGATAACCTCAGGCAAATTCCCATCTGCCTCTAATGAGGAGCCTCTCAACAGGCCATAATAAAATCTGCATGTGTAAGTTTTCCTAGACGATGGAAGGACTCAGTTTACCCATTTCCAGGAGATTTGGGGGACATGTTATGGCTGCTAAGATGGAAAGTAAGTTTCAGCTGCCATCTATCTGGATCTATAGAGTGATAGTCACAAGAGGCCTGTGCCAAATTCTAAGGGGACCAATAGATGTAAAGGTCTGCTATGCGTTAAAGCAGGCTGCCGTTCCAGGGCATGGGATAAGGAGGTCCTGTGTGGTTGTACACTCTGGGCACTGAACAAGGGTAAAGGTGTCCCTGCTTTCAGCTTTTATGAATTGGAAAAAACAATATTTATCAAGTGATAGAGCAGGGAGGTAAGTTAAAGGAAATGGCTCCATTTGATACAATGGAGACATTTCAGACTTGATACAATACAGTATGTCAGAGCAACCATGAAACAGGCTCTAGTAGGGTGACAAGGAACACAAACCTTTATCCCAGGTGGCCGTAGGCTGTAGTGCCTTCATGTAGCACACTTGCTTGGTTGTGGCCATATAAGCTGGGAAGGGCCAGCTTCTGTGCTGACTGGGCAGTGCCTGTGCTGAGCCCATTACTATAGGATGAAGGGGAAATGGACATGGGAAGATCCTGTCTATTAGATCTATCAGACCACCCTCCCCTACTTACTTATGCAGCCTCCATTGTTTAGTCTCTTATTTGCCATCGGCCTCTAGCCAAACTTAAATTCCCAGCTCCTCCCTGCATCCTGCTCCGTCTTTATTTAGAACACACACACACACACACACACACACACACACACACACACACACACACACACACACACACACACACACACACACACACACACACACACACACACACACAATTTCCTCTGCCTACAGTGATTTTCCCTGATATTTAACCTGGTGAACTCTTCCCTTTGTGTTTTCCAACATCTACGACCTGTGCAACGTTCAAACCCCAACAGGACACAAACACACGCACTGCTTGGTTTGTCTCCCCTCTGCCCTCGTGCCGGCGCTCCCCCAGATCTCAGCACAACGGCGCTGTCTCAGGAGCTTACCTGCTTCCCGTAACTCAGCTACACTCTCCTGGGAGGTTAATCTTAGTTCTTAGGAAAACTTTTGAGTATCTATTTGTGGTTATTTGTTTAGTGTCTGTCTTCCCCATGGAGTTGTAGGCATCAGAAGGAGAGAAACACTATGTATTTTGTTCACTACTTTTCTCAGCGTCCAACCCAGAGCTTGACGCTTGGATGTTCCGTCAAAGTTGGTCGTCTGTGCTCATCTTGCTGCGTCAAGAATAAAGACTGATGCATTAGTTTTCTCAGGATGCTGAAACAAATCATCTTAAATGGGGGCTTAAAAGAGCAGAAACTTATTCTCTCCCAGTTCTGGAGGCCAGAAGTCTGCCATCAAGGTGTGGGCAAGACCGTGTTCCCTCTCAAGGCTTTAGAGGAGGATCCTGTCTTGCCTTCTCTTAGTTTCTGAGGTTACTGGTGACCTTTGCTGTTGTTTGGCTTGTAGGTGCACCACTCCAGTCTTTGCTTCCACTGCCACCTGACATTCTTCCCATGTGTCTATTTGCATATCTTCCTCTTATAAAGACACAGTCATATTGGGTTAAGGGCTCACTCTACACCAGTATGACCTCAACCTAACTTAACTAACTATACCCGCAATGGGCATATTTCCAAATAAGGTCACGTTCAGAAATTCCAGGAGGGACACGAATTTGAGGGCATACAATCCAACCCTGCACAACTAAAGGTATCTCCCTTTCTGCCTTCAGCTATTGCTGAGGTGACGCTCCTGGTGTGTCCTCTGCACTGATGGATCTGTCTACACTCCCACAGCCTCCATGAGAACAGCGGGTGCTTCTGGTTGGTGCCTCCTGATCTGTGATAGAAAGTTGTGGGGGAACAAGGGAAGGCTGAGGACTCCTGAGAGAGGAGACCCCATCTTGCACTGACAATCCAGAGGGAAGGATTCAAACCCAGGTTTCCGGGAAGTCAGCAAATACTTGTTTCTTCTGCACTCTCTGCAAGCTGCTGTAACATCTGCAGGATGGGAGGGCATGGCTCCTGAGTATTGAGAACGACCTTGAATTCTTCCCTGGTAATGACAGAGCACCTTTATCAAGGGGCCTTGGCACTGCTCCTCTGGGTTCTTCCTAAATCATGAGGTTTGAATTACAACTTGTCTAGGGAGTGGGATGCAAATTCATCCCAGCTTTGTTGGCTAAAGGGCCTGAGTATGTGACCTTGGGCATGGACATCTTTGAAGTCCAGAACACATGGGTTGGAGGAGTGGAAAGTGGGCCTCAGACAGGCTCCCCTCACACCTTGGAGTCAGACATGTCTGTGGGCAACTGGCAAGCCCTGGCCTCTAAAAAGACTCACACCCCATTACATTCTGCCATTGCCAATGAAGGGGGTGGGTGGGCTTGGTTTGGTTTCCAGGAGGGAAGATTAGCAAGGTGCTGAATGGAGCCGATCCATTTCACAGCGCTGGTGCAACTCAAACATTCCTATAATCTATATTATCAGTGGGCTGCCTTCCTGATGTCCTCATCTGACCTGGTCACAGAAGACTGGGTGGGGTGGAGAGACATGGGGAAGTCAGAGCATTTTATCCAGTTGGCTCTCAAGTACATAAAATCTGTAGCAGGATTGCTGGAGGGATAAAAGTAATGACCTTGTCAAGGAAAACCATGGACATCTTTATCGAGCTATAATTTACATTCCACACAATTCACGCATTTCAAGTGTACAATTTGATGATTTTGATATATTCACAAGTTGTGGAATTTCAACAGTCAATTTTAGAACATTTTCATCACCCCAAAAAGAAACCCTGCATCTCTTAGCTCCAATTCCCCCACTCCCCAAGCTATAGCAAATCACTAAGCTACTTTCTGTCTCTATAGATTTGCCTGTTCTGCACATTTCATATAAATGAAAAGATACAACATATAGACTTTTGTGATTGGCTTCTTTCACTTAGCATCATGTTTTTAAGGTTCATCCATGTTGTAGCACGTATCAGTACTGCATTCCTTTTATGGCTGATAATAGTCCATTGTATGAATATACTAAATTTTGTTTATCCAATCATCCTTTGATGGACATTTGGGTTTCACTCCTTTTGGCTATCATGAATAATGCTTTTATACATTCATATGCAAATTTTTGCACAGACATATGTTTTCATTTCTCTTGAGTATATACTTAGGAGTGAAATTGTTAGGTTATGTGGTAACTCTATTTTTAACATTTTGAGGAACGGCCAGACTGTTTTTCATAACAGCTGCACATTTTGCATTCCTATCAGCAATGTACGAGGGTTCTAATTTTGCCAATATTTGTTATTGTCTGACTTTTTGATTGCAGCCATCCTAGTTGGTATGAAGTGGCATCTTATTATGGTTTTGATGTACATTTCTCTGATGGTTAATGTTGAGTATCTTTTCATATGCTTATTGGCCATTTGTATATCTTTTTGGAGAAATGACTAGTCAGAGCCTTTGCCCATTCTTTAACTGGGTTATTTGTCTTTTTATTATGCAGTTGCAATAGTTCTTTATATATTCTAGATACAAGTCCCTTATAAAATATTTGCAGAAAGTTTCTGCCACTCTATGTGTTGATATTTCAGTTTAATAATGGTGTCCTTTGAAGCACAGAAGTTTTTAATTTTGATGAATTCTAATTTATCTATTTTTTTTCTTTTGTTGCTCATGCTTTTGGTGTCATATCTAAGACTCCTTTGCCAAATGCCAGGTTGTGAAGATTTATGCCTATGTTTTCTTCTAAGACTTTAGTAGTTTTAGCTTACATTAGGTCTTTGATGCATTTTGATCTAAAAACCACAGACATGTTTTACAATAATGAGATATTTGGAAAAAGTGTGCAGGACAATTTACCAATGATCGAACTGTGGTCTTCAACAAATTTATCTACTTAACATATTCTTTTCTGTGTGCTCATTTATTTACACACACATATAATAATAGCAATACAACAATAATAGCTATCGTGGCCACATGTTAAGTAGTGACTAATGTGGGGAAGAACAATAACGAAACATTGCATGTACCTAACAGTGGATTTTGCACTTTCTTGAAGCAACCTCCCCTTAAAGATCAAAGAGAGCTGCCAGATTTTTGACGAACAGCATAAAAAAAAAAAAATGAAAGAGAATGTACGAGCCACATTTTCTCTAACTTCTCTCTAACTGGAATCCCAGCATAAAGAGGGCTTGGATCAGCTTCCGTCAACAGATTTGAGACGTTGTCTCCTGCAGAAGCAACCGATTTACTCAGTTGGGGAGGGCCGGTAGAGATGCTGGTGCCTGGCAGCCAGGAAATATAAGGCTCAAGTCACTCCCATCGTCCCTCACCCACATTTTCCATGGCATCTGACAGAAGTAGAGAGATTCAAAGTTGACCAGAGGACCAGCTCCATTATTTGGGGGCAAAATGAAAATTCACAGAAACCCCTTGTTCAAAAAGCCGAAGAAATGTCACTAAAGGTACAAAAATAAAGATTTTTTTTCTTTCTTTTGCACACTCTCTCTCTCTCTCTCTCGTCCTGTCTTGGTGTTTTTAGTTTGTTACTTATTGTCCTGCTCCTTTAGGTGTGGGGAGACTCACGGCCCGAGTGCACACCTCACAGGTCAGTTCCCCCTCCTGGCAGCTGCTGGGTGGACACGCTATGTCCCATCCAGGGTTGGGGACATGAAGCCCAACATTTTTCTTCTCCATGGGCTGTGGCCGCCTCAACCCAGAGAGCATGGGAGACCCAGAGCATCGGTCCACACCGGTACCTGGACTGGGGCAAGAGAGAGGCTTTCCCCTCCCAGTCGCCCACTGACACGCCATGGTGCTGCCAGCCTGGGGTGTGGGTAGCCAGTGCCACGCCTCACCCCAAGATGCCATGGGCACACGCACCTGACCCCAACCCTCCCCACACCTGTGCCCGGACCTCCAGTGGGGGCAGAGTGTAGCAGCAGCTGTCACCTGGTGGAAGTGGGAAAGATGCTGGGAGCGGGGGACTGGATGGCCAAAAACCCACCCTTGGAGATGGGGCCTTATGTGCGCTGAGGTGTCAAGCCCAGTGCATGCTCCGTTGCCCAGAGGACTTCACTTATAAAACACATTCAAAGATACAATTATGAAGAATTCCTGGAGGCCAATCAGCAACGGCAGAGCATTAAACCCCAAGTGCAGGGCCCCTCCGAGTGCAGGGTCCTGTGGGACTGCATTGGTTGCCCACCTAAAGGCCAGTCTGGGTGCCCTGTGAGATTAGCTGGGAGACAGGGCTGAGGGACCAGCCCAGAGGCTGCCTGATGGGGCGCGAGGACACACTCCAGCCCTGTCAGTGGCGAGGAAGGTCACTACTAGATGCTCCTGAGATGGCTCGTTTCGGGGACCTGTGTGGCCAATAGGCAACCCCGCAGATACCAAGGAAGCATCTTAGGATGAGGAAGGAGATGGGATCAAGGAATGTCTCACCCCACCCGAGACGGGCAGCGGGCTTGGAAAGTGATCCCTCGATGCTCCTGCCCTCCACTGGAAGTCAGAGAGGACGGATGAGGACTCAGTGCTATTATATTTATTGATTTCAAATCCAATTGAAAAGCTTTGCTCTAAGTAAATTTCATTATAGAGAGTAAAACGGCTCCATTTGATTTTACAGTTGAGACCTGTGTACTGTTGCAACCGCAGTGCTGTACCCTCCCCACCGGCACTTACCAGAGCTCACCCCAGGCCAGGAAGGTGCTAAGCCTCTTGCACGGTCACATTGAATTGCCATAACAACCGCACGCGGCAAGTAAGGCTTCATCGCCACTTTTTGGAAGAGGAAATCAAGACTCAGGGAGGTGGAATAGCTTGGCTGAGGTCATGAGGTGTGCGATTCAAACCTGGTAGAGCTAGAATCAGACTTTGATTGCTCTCACCCTACTCCCACTCCCACCCTCAACTTGTACCCTAATCCTCTTTTTAGTCCTAATAGTTTTTGTATGTTGCATCCACTTCTGTAGGTAAACATTTTGAGAATGGACCGAAAGAAGAGGAAATTGTTACGGTGATAGCTCAGAGATGTGTCTGAGGGGCAGCTGGGGAAAAGGGACCCTGATGAATGGAAGGACAGAGACAAGGAAGGCTGTGATGTCCAAGAAAGGGGTCACACCCCTCTTGTGTAAGAAGTGAATCATGAAGAACCTCCTGACCTGTGTCCAAGGATTTGTCAGGAGATGGGGGTAAACTCTCGGGGGCACGGGTGGGGTTCCTGGCCATCACGTCAGCAGCCAGCAGAGACCTCTCCTCTAAACAGCTATGGGTCACAGGCCTTCAAAAATCTGATAAAAGCAATTAACACACTCTCTTTCTAAAAAGGAGTACTATTATAATTTTGCACATAATTCAAGAGGTTCGTTCACACACACCTTATATAAACCAATCTCAGATTTTTCTGCACATCTGGAGGAACGGGGGGAGCACAGATGCACCTGTACCAGCTAACATGAGAGCAAAGAGACCCACAGGCAGCAAGTCTTCCATCTGGGACAGTACCATTTGAGAAGCATATTTCTTGCTAGGGTGACAGAGGGGTGGAGGGGACTTTGCAGAGCCAAGAGCCTGCACAGGGGACATGGGGCTTTTGACTTCCCCGTAGAACTGGGTGAGGCCTCCCCTGTGGCCCCAGACACTGACTTTTCTCAAGACATCAGCACCTACAGAGAAAGAATTGTATATAGTGGCCAAAGTAACACTAGAGGATTTCTCTCTTCTCTTCTAAATATGTTTGTTTTTAAATGATAAGAGACCTGACTCCCCTCCCTGTGTGACAAAACCTTGTACGCCGCTCTGATCTAGCCTCTTCCCATAGGTGTCTGGGACAGCCTGCCACGGGTAAAACTCTCTGGGAAGCAGGCTCTGAGTCTGAGATTTGTCTGCAGGAAATTTATTAGGAGTGCTGTCCAGAATGACACGTGTGAAGAGTTATGGAAGCAGGCTTGGGCAGAGAGAGAAGTTGGGCCACGAGGCAGTTCTAACATGTGCCTCAGCCATGCACGGGAAACATGGCAGAGCCAGCATGACACTGTGGAAGAGTCCTGAGGTGGCTGAGGGGACCGGGCCTTTGCATCCCAGCACTGACCAGCCATTGAATACGGGCTGGCCCTAGGAGCAGGGGTGGCCACCACCTGAGTTTCCGGCTGTCGGTAGAGGGAATAGGGACTTGGTCGTGAAGGGGTCGGGGGCTCTGGGTGCACCACAGCCTTTGCTACAAAACCGCTCAGATATGGCACTCTGACCTGAAAAAGTAACCATTTAATTCAGCCTGTGAGGACCAATATACAAAGGCTATGCTCATGTTTTCACTCCTCTTAATGACCAAGAAGCTGCCACTACTGACTGGTGCTATTGTAGAACTTTCTAGAACTTCTGTTGTAATTCCACCTGCCCCCGGCCAGGGGCAATCCAGAATAAAGGGAACACAGTGCCAGAGTCATGCCAGCGGGATTGTTCTCACTCTGAATTCACTATGGGAATAAGAGTCCTCCGTGCTGTTCTGCTCAAGCCATTGGGAGTTGGAAAAAGCAGACGGAAGCAAGGCCAGATCCCCCGTAGACGATCAGCAAGCAGCAGCCATTTGAAGCTTAGCCAGTGAGCGGGAGCCAGACAGGGGGCTGCTGGCTAATGTCTGGGCTTAGTCTGTCTGGAGGAAGGACCAGGAAGGCCAGACACTGCCAGGCTCTTTTTGGCAGCGATGCAAGTACAGAAATCTGACTTCTCAGGGTACCTGGAACTGTCTGAGCACAAGGGATTGAATCAAAATAAACAAGTTCTTAAGATACTGATGATGGTGGTGATGATGATGATGATGACATAGCTAACATGTATTTTGGAGCTTCTTTGTGCCAGGGTCTAGGCTAAGTAGTTTGCATGAACTATCTCCACAGATCCTTTTCATAAACCTCTAAGGTAGGTACTATTTTTATCCCTTGTACAGATGAGAAAACTTACCGTGAGAAGGCTGGGTAAGTTGCTCAAGTTACATTGCTAGTAAGTGGTGAACCATTATTTAAGCCCAGCCAGTCTTACACTAGACTCCACACTCGTCCCCAAGCCTTCTGTTTCTCATTAAATGGTGCCATCCTTCACCCAGCTGCTCAGGCCACAACCCCTAGGAGTCATCCTTTAGTTCTTTTATTTGTAAATGTCCTATAACTAAATGAAATTTTAATAGTCTCATAAATTTCACCTTGAAAATTTCTCCTCAGCCTGGCCACTTAGGCTTATCTCCCAACCTACCGCTGTATCAGTGAGAATGAGCTAGGTTATGCCTCAGTGAAAAACAGATCCTAACTCTCGGTGGCTTAAAATAACAACAGTTCCCTTGCTCTTGCTCCGCATGCATTGCTGGTCAATGGGGCTCTGCTCCATATTAGCCTCACGCAGGGAGTCAGGTTGACAGAGTTTCTAGAATTCGGAACGTTATCAAGGTACGGCAAAGAAAGGGCAAGGTGTGTGCAAGCTCTTAGAGGTGTCTACTCCCATTTTATTGGTTGGAGCAAGCCACATGTCCATGCCTAATTTCACAGGGGTGGGAAGTGCCATTCTACCATAGACCCAGGGGGAGCCCTAGAGACACAGGAGAGCAGCAGCATCACTGCCGCAGTCCCTGTAGATCCAATCTCCACGCTCTCTTGCACAGAGAACTTTAACAGCCTCAAACCAGTCCCCTACTTCTGCTCTTGCCCTCCAAACCCTTCTCTGTGTGATGGAGAGAATGATCTAAACTATAAATCAGATCACTTTCCTCTCAAGTTTAAAGTCCTAAATAGCTTCCATCACATTAATAATAAAAGTCAAAGTTCTCAACCTGGCCTACAAGGCTCCAAAACAAGGGTCAGCAAACTACAGTCCTCTGGCCACTGTCTGTCTTTGTCAATAAAGTTTTATTGGCACACAGCCACACCTATTCATTTACATATTGCCTGTGGCTGCTTTCATGATACAACAGCAGAGGTGGGTAGACATGACAGAGATTGTATGGCCACAAAGCTTAAATATCTAACTGGCCTGGTACAGAGACAGCTTGTTGACTCCTGCCCTGAAAGACCTGGATGCCTCCTCCCAAGACCTCATCTCCTCTCACTCCCTGTTACTGGCTTCCTCCAGCCATACTGGACTGCCTATTGTTCCCCAAACTGCCCAGCTCCCTCCCACCTCAGGACCACTGCACATTCCAACCTCCTGCCCAGAAGCCTCTTCCCTCACTTTTTAACACTGCTCATTCTGGGAAAGAATGTCTGGTTTCTTCTCTACAGGCCCCCCTACAATAGCAACCCCTCAATCTTGTCACTTTTCAATCCGTTCTTTGTTGCATTCCTCTCCACTTGACATTGTGCTGCAGATTTTATTCATTTATGTATTTCCCATCTTCTTCCATATTAAGGTCTGTGAGGTCCTGACGTTTTGGGTTGAGAGGGCTGGAGTTGTCTCAGTACCTGGATAATCTTCTCTCACCATCTGTGCCTTCCGAGTCTCTAATTCTAAGTTGACCAGTACCCTCCTGGGGAGGGGATTTTTAATTTTTGGCCTCCACTCTAAAGAGAGTATAGTTCCATGAGATTTTCAAGATGGTTTTATGTCTGAAGACTTTAATTTTTGCATTTGAGAATCAAGGACAATGGTGGTATTATGATGCCTTTTTAAAAACACATCAAGCAAATTCCGGTCATCTCTGGGAGGCAAACTTTGAACATCTCTGCAGTCCCCAGGGAGAACAATCTTCTGTAACTTTGAAGCCAAATATGATTTCTGAAAAGGAAGTTACAGTCAATTGAAAACTCTCAGTGGAGCGTGAAGAGCAGAGGGTTCCCCGTGGTGGAGCCGCAGCTGGTTCTGCCCAGGCTAGACGTGCCCTTCCCGGCTGGAGGGAGACCGCACAGGCTGCACGGTGGGCAGGCTGGAGCAGCACGGGCCTCGGACCCAAGCGTGTGCTCAGAGACCAGCTCAGAACACGGAAGTATTCCTTCCTCATCCTTGTTGTAGGCTTGGCCATTTTCAAATGAATTTAGGTGATTAAGGCAGAGAAAACAGACAGAATAAAAACAAAGTGAGACTGCCTCACCTTCTTTGCAGAGATGATCTGGAATATATGAGAAACAGTTGAGGCTACCGATGGTTGGATGAGTGTCTGTGGGGCAAGGTGGTCCACAAAGAACCCCTGGCCCAATCTTCCTGGTCGGAGCTCCCTGACTCCACCGTTTCCTGCTTGGCTGCATGCAAAGAGATGCACGGGTGCCCACAGGTCCAGTTGCTTCCCTGGGCTTCCTGCTACATTCACATGACCTTCTGCCACCCACACCCTTGGCTGCTTGCTCAGGTGCTCCGGACCATTCCCTGGAGTACCCTGTGCTCTGCCCTGCCTCATCCCAAGTGGGCCCCCTCTCCTCCTATTGGTCAATAAAGTCCAAGCTTAGCTGAGCATTCCAAGCCATTTACAGTCTGCGTCCAAGATCATCTCCCCTTTCTCTCTGACATCAACTTACCCTGTGTTTATCCAATTTGACATCCAGCTATTTCTCAAAAGAGTCTGGTACTGTCCTGCTCTCTGCTTTGGTTCATGCTCTTCCAAATTCCCTGGTGTCTCCTACTTCTGCCTACAGGAGTGTATTTATCCTCCAAGGCCTTTATTCCAAGTCACCTGCCCCATGCATTCTGTCTGCTCCCTTGGAGCCCCACCGTGGGTATCTACGCCTCTACCATGACCCGTGCCTGGCTGAAGCTACACGAACTTTCTCCCCTCCATGGGGCTCCACAGGAACAGAGCATGGCTTGTTCGTCTTCATTCCATTTCCCTTTGCCACCCCCCGACCATGGGGCCTGGTGCAGATGGTGGGTTAGAGGGTATTTATCAAATGAATAAATGCTCTAAGAACAGGGACTGGTGATTTAATTTACACTGGTTTTGTGTGTGGCTTTCCCAGAAAGCTTGGCATCTCTAAGGTAGGGGGTGAAGGTGGCATAGAACAAGGTGCAGTGGAAAGGTAGGAAACCTAAGCCAGAGAAGGCACATGGGCCATGGCTGCTTTGTAAGCCTGGCTGATGGACTGGGGTGAGTGACTGGGGTAACTGATGATTGGGGTTGTCCCTGAGCCCTGGGCAGGGAGACTGAGAAGTTTCACCTGGCCTGCTCCAGGGCTGATTGAGGCGTGATGTCTGCTGTAATCCCAGTGGAACACACATGAGTATTCACACCTCTGCCAAAGGTGTGTGTCTCAGAGAAAAGGGAGAAAGGCAAATGTCAGCTTCAGGGATCAGATGAGCTATAGGCCTTTGTAGGAGGTAGGAGCACCTGTCCAGGCCTTGACGGTTCTCCTTTGGTGCCCTCTGATGCCCTAAGTTGTCTCTCCAGGTGGGCTGAGCAACTCTCACCGTGGCTGTGTATGGGGAGCCCATCCTTGCACCCGTGCGATCGTGAAGCAAAGCCCTCACCCCATACAGCCTCCTTTCTGTGTCCTGTTGACCCTCGGCCATGCCCACTGTGCTTTCAGCCACACACAAACCTCAGACCTAGACACACTCAGGGATCCTCCCCTCTCTACAGCCCTCTCTCGTAAAGGTCTAGAAACCTCCACAGGCACCATGCTACAGTCAGTCATCTGTGAACCCCTGGAAAGTTCACTTGGACATGGTTCTGACAAGGGCTGGGGTTGGCAGGTGGCCTGGTCCCTGTCCCGGGTGCCGGCTAACGCTTCACCAATCATCTTGCCCACCCATGTTCTACAGAAAGGCCCAGCAGGTCCCTGGATGCACTCAAAGGCTGCTCCCCTCCAGTGGCTGAGCAGAAAAACAGCTCCATCCCAGAGGTCCTACTGGACTCCAGGAGCTGCTGTGCAGAGGGAAGAAAACACTGTCACTGAAATCATGATGGAGATGGGGAGCATAGGAAACCAAGGGGTTGAAGAATCAGATGAAGGGGAGGTGCCACAACACGAGGTGTGGAGGGGAGCAGACCAGGGCAGGTGGGCCCACTGCCCCCACTGGATGAGTTTAAAATCATCTACTTCCCAGCAGTGGAAGGCCCAGTGGCCAGTGCTACCCCCAGGCCACGTGCATAACGCGGAAGGAAGGCAAGGAGAAGAAAGGGGCCTGAAAGAGCCAGGTGTAGGTGAGAGGGGACAGAAAATCTCTGGGTGAAGCGTCACAACATGAAAGTTCAGGCACTCCCCTTTTCTATTAGCAAAGTCACATTTGTTCCTGTGTACTTGGGGGAAGGTCAGGATGGGGGCAGGTGTGATACAGCCATGGTGGAAAAGTCCTCATGGTTCCCATAGATAGAGTGGAACCCAGCCTTTGTCTCCAAGCCCACCCCATGGCCACATCCTAGAGTAGCCCAGGGTCCTCCTAGGTCTACCACAGCCCACACGGATGCCATCCTGGTGAGTGCCTCTCTTTGGCTGCCGGTCCCAGCTCTGCTCAGCTCACATCCTCATCACTTTTCTCACCACATTTCATAAGAACTTCCTCTGCCATCTTTCTCCACCAATGCACCTTCCACATGGCTGCCTGAAAAGTCTCCCAAAGTGGAAATCTGCCCACACATCTCCTCCTGTGCACATGCTGTGCCCTCTTTCTGGGATACCCTTCCCTACCCCTGCCTTGGACAAGGGCAGGAGTGATGGGGCCGAGGTTTGGATATCCAGGAAGGACTTGGGGCTGGATCCTGCTAGCTGGCGATTCTCAAACTTGCTCATGTGACAAAGCTCCTGGAAGACATGGGCCCATTTCGCAGAATACCACAGACCACTGATAGATATCATTCCAGCGTAACCACAGGTAGGCACGTATTAGATTCAAAGATAGTCCTCTTTTGTACAGGACTGTCATACTCCTCATGTACATGCAGTTCTTGACACATATATAATGTGTTTTTATTAAAACACATTTCCAAGTTTTTCATATCATGTGCATTTTCCATTTGCTCAATACTTTTCTAATCTGGGTTCTAATGGGGTTCTCTAATCTCATTGGGTTAATAAATTGCAGCATGTAGTTGTATAAATCTCATCACCTTGATAAGCTCTGAATTTCTTTTCCTGAAAGGTAAGGTTAACAACAACTTCACAAGGATTCAGTAAATTAAACCACCAGTGCACACCGGAGGTGCCCAGGACCTACCAGCAGCTTTTTCTTTGTCCCCTTTTCCACAGGCCCCTCTGCTTGACATGCACTGTGACCCACAGTCCCGGCTGGGACCCTGGTCTGTTTCCGTAGTACATATCTAATGTATTTTTCCTGCCCAGTATCCACTTCCCTCCTCACCCCCAGTATCTTTGTGCGGAATTCTCCTCATCCTGGGTGGAGGACTGTAGAAGTTTAATGCAAACAACTGGCTTCCCATGAGGGCAACAGTGTTTTTTTCTGAATGCTGCCAGGTGGGTCTGTGGAGGGAGCCAGGTTTATTCCCTAATTTGTCACCATTATAAAATTCTCAGATTTGTTTTTTCTCCACATGAGAGAAAGTTGTGGGAACGGCTGGGACCCAGGAAGCCCCATGGGTGTTTGTCATAGATGTCACCTTGACCCATCAGGGAGGTTCTGGAGGTAAGTGATCCAGAACCCCTGGGTTCTCACAGGCCACCAGGAGGCAGACAGGTTAAGCGTCTAGAAAGTTTCGCATAGAAGGGCTTATTTTGGTTCCTGTGGGGCTGGGCTTTCTGACATCACACAGGGAGGAAGCTCACTTCTGCCACCCAAGGGGCAACATGACCGCTCTTATCAGCACTGAAGAGCCATCAGAAGCCACAGGCAGAAATCCCCGGCAGTCCAGGGTGTGCTGGGCCAGGGGAGCTGCAGCCACGGGAAGGGGAGAGAGAAGCGGAGGTGGCCCGGGAGCCTCAGTGCCCATCCCCCCACAGGCCAGGCACATCTGTCTGGTTCTAATAGGTATGTCTCAGATCCTCTATTTCTTCCTCTAGTAAGTGGCCACAATACTTGCCTCTTAAGAGCGTCATGGAGGTTAAGTGAAATAATGTATCAGAAATGCCTGGGGACATTGCGGGCACTTGATAAGTGTGGCCCCCCTCCCTCTGCGGCAGATAGCATCACCGGAAGAGAGAGGAGGGTTCCAGCATGGAGCAAGTTCATGACATCCGCTAGGAGCAGGGGACGGAAATTATAGCAAGGAGAAAAAGCATTTGTGAAAAGGTTGGTAATGAGGATGGGGAAGTCCAGGAGTAGAGTAACAGGATTTGAACCACAATGCGAGGGCCGCAGACACAGGACTCAAGACCGAGCCTGAGTCCCTGGACCCCCCTGGCCCTCGTGCGCCTAGTCCCTGAAGCTGATGGCTGTGCGTGCAGGTGGGTGAGTGTCGAGGTACCATGTGGATGTAGATGGGTGGGTGTGCGGAGGTTGCTGGTCACAACTAACTTGTGCCAGACAACTCTTTTCCTAATTAGTTGTTTCTGTTGAACTTAACTGCCCAGAAAATCTAATTTTGAAGTTTATCCAAGACATGATTATGTTCTTTTCATATAATCTCTTTTTCTGAGAGTCCCCGTGAAAGAAGGCTAATTGAATGCTGTTTGTTTGCAGTAAGAATACTCAAGACCAGGTGGAGCCAGTGGCCTTGTGCTCCCTGGCATGGGGCCAAGGCCAGGACAGTGGCCCTGATTGGATCTGCCTAGGCCTGGCCCGCCCAGGGAGAGAGGGCGCTGGTGATGGGCTGCCCCGCCCAGGACCAGACAAGTTGGGAGGATGGAGGAGGCTGGCCTGTCCCCTCCTCTCACTCACACTCTGCCCTCCTCTTGGGAGCCAGGAGCCTGCCCTCAATCAAATTTTGGCCTTGCTCTCAATTTCCGTTTCCCTTTCTGACAGCACAGGCCAGCCTCCCAGAAGAAGAAAGATGAGTTTCTAATGTAAAACAGAATCTGTTTGAACCAAGCTCAGAATGGTTTCCTGACTTTCATCAGGAAGGGGAAGGACTTCCACATCAGGGGACCAGAGGTGGGGGCAGGCATGGAGGTGTGCAGGGGGGTGTCCTCAGGTTGGACAGGAAGGCTTGGGAGGGAGCCCTGGGCATCAGGGCGGGCCTGCGAGGGGGAGAGTCAGGAGGATGGAGGCCTTCCATCGCTGTCCTGGCCCCTATCGTTCAACCCCCTTTCATTCTGCCACGGCCCCCCTGACCTGCTAAAATTGAATGGTGGTTCTAGTGGGCTCCAGCACCCCATCCTAACAGGCACTGTCATTCAGTCCTCAGGGCAGGCAGTGGGGTCCCAAGGAAGAGGCAGCTGCCCTCCACCTTCTCGAGGGCCAGTCCCAACCCAGGATGTTAGGAGAGAAAAAGGCTGCAAAGGGAAGAGACTAAAATAAAGGGGGACAGAAATCTGCCACAAGCAATCCCCAGCTTCTCTCAGCCTCACCCTGGAGAGGAGGCCTCTTGCTGGGAGAGAGGCAGGAAAGGAGACCCAGAGGCCACGTGGACGCCTGAGCTCAAGTTCTCCAGCAAGAAGGACCGACGTGGCCAAAGTGATAACCAAAGCCTCAAGGGCTAAGCTCCTCTGGGAGAGCAGGGAGAAGACACTGGGAAAGTTATCAAATGGGTTTTCTCTCCTCCTGTGCACTCTTCACATGGGCCCACACAGCCCTGCCTGTTTCCCCCTCTTGTCTCTGGAAGTTGTGAGGTGGCCGCTGGAGAGAGATGGGCGAAGCTGAGGGTAAAACCCACACCCCACGTGGCTCCCCTGGGCATCAGCAAAGCCCTCGTTGAACTGGGCGTGGGGGGTAAGCTCAAGGGTTTCCTCAGGCTGCAAGAGGTGTGGTAAATCCAGGCTCATGAGCCACAACAAAACTACAAAAGAAAGCGACAAGCCCAGCTCACCCTGTGAAGGCTGCACGCTGGCCCAGCTATGCCTTTCCCTTGGTAAATCTGCAGAAAATCCCGCCCTTCCAACTGTAGCTCAATGGGGAAGAAAGCAGACCTCAAACTGCACGGGAAAAACATCAGGGAGATTTATCCGTTCTGTATCAGAAAAAATAGAGTACCTAGACAAAGCCATTCACATGAAGCCTGGGCAGGATTTAACAAACAGCCAGGCATCTACACAAACACACTTTAGCAAGAAAGATGAAGATGGAAGGAAAAAAGGAAGGAAGGAAAGAAGGGAGGGAGGGGATAGAGCTTGGAAAAGATAGATGAAAAAGATATTCTGAAAGAAAATGTAATCCAGGAAAGAAATTCCTTTAGGCACTTATATTTGTTTATTGAGCATTCCCTATGTACCAGGCCCTGTTCTATCACTCAGACATGCGTTACCTCACTTAATTCTTATAATACTTATATGGAGGTAGATCTCATTATAAGCCACATTTTATTGATATAAGCCTTATTTTACAGACGAGAAAAGAAACACATAGAGGGTAATTAACTTGCCCAAGTGGCAAGTCCAGTATTCAAAATCATGAAAATCTAGGTAAAATACGTGATTGCAGAAAATCTAGATAAATAAATAAAGGTATAAAAGAAAAAATAATTCATAATTCTACTGCCAAGAAGCCACTATTTCTTCCTGTCATTTATCCTCTCTATTTTCAATTTATTTTTATAGTAGCTCTTGGTGTATTTTATTACAAAAAAGTTTGGAGGAGAAAATTTTAAACTACCTAAAATCATATGATGCAGCTCCCTTTAGATGCATGTATATTTACTTATACTCTTACTGGAAAGACAGAACAGAAGTGATGGAGGATTCATACACCACACACACACACACACACACACACACACAGCTGTGTTTTAAAGTACAGTTGCCCCCCCCGCCCGCCCCCCTTGTAGAGGCAAGTTCCTTACCTGTGAATTCAACCAACCCTGGATCAAAAATATTCAGAAAAAAAAATACCAGAAATTTCCAAAATATCATGTTAAACATGTCTACCAGGATAGGTACTGAACTGTAGTTAACAGCGTGCACCTGTGGTTTTATCACTCTACTGTTTGTATTTAGTCCCTAAACGCCATCACTAACTTTTGTTGTCATTGTTTTTGTTTTAAGGAACTGTTCTCGGGTACCGAGTTCCCTGAGTTTTCTTATAGTTAAGAATATCTTCTTATTGCTGTTATAACTTAACAATTTGGAGGTCTATGCTCATTTTGGGATATATTTATTTCCCTCAGCACTTTGTAGAAATTGCTCTATTGTCTTTTAACTGTTACTGTGGCTGTAATACATGATATACATAGCTTGGGTTTTTGTTTGTTTGTTTCTTGGATTGAAGTATTCTACGTTTATCCTTTATATTCAATTTCTTCACAAAGGTCTGTCTAGCTTGTCATCATTTTGTCTTTTATATGATATGCACTTTTAATGTTCAGATTAACATTTTTCTTCAGGAAATTTTAAAAACTTATATCTTCAAATCCGTTTTTTTCCCCTATATTATGATTCTCTGAGATATCAATTTTCCCTCTGTTGTATTGTCCTTATATATTATTTTCTATCTAACAATTTTTATCTGCTTCATGCAGGTTTTTCTTATATGACAGTAGTCTGACTTTTAGCTGGATGCACTGTAAAATTCTTATTACTATTCTCAGAAACATTCCAAGAATATATTATGGTATTGCATCCAAAAACCATGAAAAAAACTTTCTATGGAAAACTTCTCTGTGCCTTAGCAGAGAGCATGAAAGTATACACAGAAGTTAAAATAATATTATTATTATCCCCAGACTTCAAAATTATTATGTAATATACTGCATGGTGACTATATATAATACCATATTACATATTTGAAAGTTTCTGAGAGAGTAGACCTTAAAAGTCCTCATCTCAAGAAAAAAATTTTGTGTGACTATGTATGGTAACCAATGCTAACTAGACTTATTGTGGTGATTATTTCACAATATATACAAATATTGAATCATTATATTGTACACCTGAAACTAATATAATGTTATATGTCAACTATACTTCAATAAAACAAATTTTAGAAGACTTACAAAAAAGAAAGCATATACAGAAATTTTAAAAATGTTATGTATTATGATTCCCAAACTGCAAAATTCCGCATAAAACCTAATAGAAAACGTAGAGAAAACCGCCGAGGACTTGGAACAATATAAGAAAGATGCAAATGTGTTAGAGAAGAGGTAAATGAACTGGAAAATGAAATGCAGGATAGTCAACATCCATCAGTTCCAGGAAGTAAGAACAGGGAATATGAAGAGGAGGAAATAATCAAAGACATAATAGAGGAGTGTTTCTATAGCCTAAAGTAAACAAATGTCTTCACCCTAAAAGGAGCTGCTGATTGCTAAGCAGGAAGGATGGGGAAGAGTGTAGGCAAAATCAGATCGCTTCTAGAAAGAACAAAGGAGCTACAATGGAAGAAGAATCGAATCGGACTTCTTGCCAGTATCACTACAAACTGGAATTAAAGGCAGAAAGGCCTTCAACGTCCTAAGGGAAAATCACTTCTACTTACAACCCTGTCAATTAGATGTGAGAACAAAAGGCAGATATTTTCAGTCCTAGCAAAGATTCAGGAATTTTACCTCCCATGTGTCCTCTCTGGAAAAAAAAAAAAAAAAAAAAGAAGAAAAGAAAGGCAATCAGATTCTCCAGACAAAACAAAAAGCTTGAAAGAAAAGTCATGGTACAAACATGAGACAAGCTAAAACTTGGCATAATTTTAAGCAACGAATGGCATTTAAAAAGGGAATCTATTTGACCTTAAACCTTGGAATATTCTCAGTAGTACAGCAAAGATTCAGTGATCTAGGAAAACATTCTCATGTAGATGTTTCTCTAATACAAATATCTGGCTGAACAACAGGAAATTGCCACATTTGGGGGAGGTAAAAGGAGATTGAATATAAGGAATTTCATATGGTTCATATGATTCAACTGAATACATCATCATACTACCAAAAGTTCTGTTTGTTGGGTTTTGATTTTTAGAATCAACATCAAAATAAAAGATGGAAGACATGATTGCAGTTTCAGAGCAAGACATAAATGATAAAAACTTTGAAAATATAAAAACCATGTTATGTTTAGGAGGTAGAAGGTTGAAGGAGGTAGAAAGAAGTTCAGGGGCACAAAATTACTTATTACGTATTTAATGAGGAGTCCCAAGATGCTGATTATATTTCATGAATCAAGAAACAGAATGGGGCTTCCCTGGTGGAGCAGTGGTTGCGAGTCCGCCTGCCGATGCAGGGGACACGGGTTCTATGGGTTCGTGCCCCGGTCTGGGAAGATCCCACATGCCGTGGAGCCTGCACGTCCAGAGCCTGCGCTCCGCAACGGGAGAGGCCACAACAGTGAGAGGCCGGCGTACCGCAAAAAAAAAAAAAAAAAAAAAAAAAAAAAAAGGCT
>NW_006780363.1:313083-315583 GCF_000442215.2 Lipotes vexillifer
AAAAAAAAAAAAAAAAAAAAGAAACAGAATGGCTATTATAAGATAAAACATATGTACATATATTAATGTTGAGAACTCCGATTTTCACTATAAGACAAAGGAGATATGGGTAGAAACTAAAATAAAAAATCCTATTCCCTTAAATTTGAATTGGAAATATCACTACAAATTCATAATTTTATGTGTAGGCACCTGTCCATCCATCCATCCATCTATCCATCCATCCATCCATCCTAGTTCTGTCTGATGAAATGGCAAAATGCCAGTACCAAGGAATCTATCTGGTGACCCAGATCTTGATTTCTCAATACTATTGCCCATGAAAATGAACCATCTTTGGATAAATGGCTGATTCCAGGTCTGAGGCAGGGAAAGTAGAAGATAAGCCTGGAACGTCTTGTATGTAAAGAAGTGCTTGAAGAATAATGAAAATCAGTCAAAAGGATGCAGGAGTCAACTTTAAGGGGATCTCACTGACTATTTTGGGAACAATTTAAAATCAAGAAGTATAACACGTTGAGAAAAGAAATCCATGAATCTACAGTAATATGAGGGAAATTGTTTATGTCTACATAATGTATAAATAAACTTACAAGAATGGCAGCTTTATGCATGATTTCCAAAACAAGAAATAATCTACTTTTCATTAACAATAGGTTGGATAAATTATGTTATATTTATACAATGAATAATACATTGCTTTGCCTTGTCACACTGCAATAAATAGCCCATGGTCCACTCTGTGGGTAGCTCCTCCAAGCATCAGGGAGGGGTCACATGCTCAGCGACAATATCAATAAACCGTCAATAGTGAGTGCTTGTGATATGTCAGCCACAGTTTAAATACTTGTATTTACTCCTCATGTCAAATCCAGTTTCAAAGGAAGCCACTCTCAACAATAACTTTTATATTTGATTGAACCATATGAAATTGCTGTCATCTGGTCAATTTTGTCCTGAAAACCCAGCGACTTCACATGGTCCAATCAGATACCACATTGCCCTGAACAGGGCCCGGTGGTCAGAGACAGAGAGGATGTGAGCCTAACTTGTGTCATCTGCTACAAACAAATATGGGCGTTTGGGATTCTCATCCCCTAAAATTGTTTCCGGGTCACCAAACTGCACCAGTAGGAAATGGGCAGCCCCTGGAAGGGGGAGGGTCTCCCCTCTTCAGATGAGACTGTGGAGGGGGGAGTAGACAAAGCAGATCCTCCGTCTGGGAAGTGCCAGGGACCACAAGGACACTGGGCATGCGGCCCCTCACCCTGTTGTCTGACCTGGAATGTATTGCAGTGCCAGGGAAGGGAGTGGTGTTTCTGACAAGCAGGATTTGATCATTGCTCAGACTGGCAGCAGTTCAGAGCGTTTCCTGAGAGTTGCTACTGGCCTTATGCTGTTCCTTCTGTGCCCTGTATACTGGGGGTGCTGGGGACAGGAAGGAGTCTTTAGGGTTATAGCTTCCCAGGCCATGAGGAGCCACACTGACCTGTGGGGAGGGCTGCCCATCACTGAGATGATGGAGATCGGGACTCGAGTTGGCTGCTGACCCCTGTGGCACTTTAGGGCCATATCCCTTGAGGTGAGGAGGCATGTGTCCTGTGAGTAGGAAGAGGATGTGTGAATGCTGGGTAGCTTCAAGGGTGGGTGGAGGCAGAGGCTGCCCTGGGGAGTTGCCCGCCCAGTGCCCACTGCTCCCTCTTGCTTACTAACGGCATCCCCCATTTTATTTGGGGTGCCAATATGCCCCATTTCTACATTTTCTCACCTCCTTTACAAATAGGAGTAGGATAATCATCTTAAGATTTATTCATGTTGTTGTGTGTGTGTTCATTCTTATTGCTCTTATATCATACTTTGATAAATAGATAAATGCTATAGAAATATATCCATTCTATTTTTCTACCAAGTCAAAAGTGTAATATTATAGGAAACGTTCTAGACTCAATTAAAATATTTTAGCTGCCATGTTCTAGCTGTGTAACTGTCACTAAACGCCCCCATGCCTCAGTTTCCTCTCCTGTAGGATGGCACTAATACTAGCACCTCATTGGCCAGGTTCACCAGTACTTTTATCATTGACTTGAGAAGCCCAGCCTCCTGGATCTGTATCTGTCTGCATGCCTGAATGGCTTTGTGGACTGGAACCTTCTATTGGCTCTGGCTCCTTGGTGAGTTATGATGACCGAGGTTTGTGAAAGGTCAGGCAATGATAGATCAAGGAAGCGGGGGTCTTGGCTCTCTGCCTGGGAGAGGTGCAGAGAGGGAAGCCCTCTGCCTTGGTTCTGATGGGGTGTCTGAGAAGCAGGCCCATGTGGTGCTGCCACAGGACCGAATTCAGGTCAGCATGGGTCCCGTCATCAGGAGGAGAGGTTCTGGAGCTATCTCAGAGGTGCTTCAGCTGGAAAACTGATTGCCGTGTGAGAAGGAAGTTTAGAGAATGTCAAGGTGGTGGTGGAGAGATTCACACAGGAAGCTGCACTGCTGCTTCCCAGCAGGA
>NW_006780363.1:315645-342684 GCF_000442215.2 Lipotes vexillifer
GCAGGAATGAGGTTTGGGAGAAAATAGCAAAGGTGTTCATGTCCCTCTCGGAGGGTGAGGAAATCATTAGGGAGTCCACCAAAGAGACCCTTCCTTCTAGCAAAGTTAAGTGAGAGAAGTTTAAAGGAGAGGACGGACCTTATAAACAGGGGGGGCTGCCCTCTGAGTTGAGGATGGAACTTATTGCAGGCGGTATTTTGCAAAGATGGTCAGAGAAATATTTTCTATCTCTCATGCTCCTCTGAAAGCTTGCAGCCCCTCATCAAGAAGTGGCCTTTACAACGTCTCTCCTTGAACCAGGCCTACGGGACTGCCTTGACCATACACTAGGTGTATTGATGGCATTATGTGACATCTGGGCTGGGGTATAACAATGTCGTACACTTCCTCCAGGTTTTCTGGGGATATTCACTCTTGGAACCCAGCCACCATGCTGTGAGGAAGCCTAAGTAGCCCGTGGAAAAGGCTACATGAAGAGAAATGGAGACCCCAGTGCACAACCCCAGCTGAGCTTCTAGCCAGCAGCCAGAGTCAACTTGTCAGCCGTATGGGAGAGCCATCTTGGAATTTGACCCTCTAACCCCTAGTCTTATGCTACGTGGAACAGAAATGAGCCACACTGGCAAGCTTAACCGATTCACGAGCAAAATAGAGGATTGTTGTTATTTTAAGCCACTAAAGTTTGGGGGCAATTTGTTATGCAGCAGTAGACAACTCATGTAAAGCTCATCTAGGAAAAGGATATAGGTTGATGCACTATTCAATAGCTGATGCAAGTCAATATGAGGAGATGCCAGCCCCAGCCCTTACTGTCACCTGTCAGCCTTCTCCACTGAGCAAGACTTTCCCACAATTCTGGCAAGTCTGGGGCATTAAAGGACAAGAGTGAGAACTGCCTGCCCTCTCTTGGACATCTAAGTTAAAAAAAAAAAAATTGCACCTCTGGTCAAAATATAAGCATTTTTTGGAATGGCTTAAAAAGTGCTCTTGTTATAATACTATTTTTTGATTGTGGGATTCACTGAGAGCTCTAGATAACTCCTCTGCAAATGTCAAGGGTCTGCCCTATCATCCAGGTTTATAAACCTCTTTCTACACAGCTTGTGGGAGGCACCAGGCTGTCCAGAACATTTAATGAGGATTTGCTGAGGGTTTATAACAACTGGAATATTATTTTGCTGCATTTTGTAGATGAAGAGACTGAGGGTCCCAGAGGTCATGTCCATTGAGCCAGCAACTGAAGGAGCAAGGACAGGAAGCTATGTCTGTCCATCTCAGTCTGATATTCTGTAAAACATCAATGTGTAGCTTTGAATTTAAAGTGGGGATTTATTTCTTTTCACTAATTGGGTGATAAGTATAAGAACATGTATCTTTAACTCACTCATTCTTTCTCTCTTTTTACTTTTGGATAGTATAGACAACCATTTCTTTCTTTCTCTCTTTTTTTTTAATTGCTGTAAAGTACACGAAACATAATATTTACCATCTTAACCATTTTTCAGTGTACAATTCAGTGGCATTAAGTACATTCACATTTTTGCACAACCATCACCATCAATCATCCACAGAACTCTTTTCATCTTGCAAAACTGAAACTCTGTACACATTAAACAACAACTCCTCATTCTCCCTTCTCTCCCCAGCTCTGATAGCCACCCTTCTACTTTCTATGAACTTGACTACTCTCAGAACCTCATACAAGTGGGATTGTACAGCATTTGTTTTCTTGTCATTGGCTTATTTCACTTAGCTTAACATCCTCAAGTTTCCTCCACGTTGGAGCCTGTGTCAGAATCTCCTTCCTTTTTAAGACAGTTGCTTCTCTCCATTCAAGCACAATGTCTTGCTTTGGTCTACATGCAACCTCTTGCCAACATCTGTGTTTAAAGCTTCCAACAAATCACAGTTTCTCCCCATCCTCTGCTTGATGTAAGCAGCTGGGATTTTCTTAGCATGGAAGCAGGAGCACCGTTAGGTGTGTAATCACTGCCCTCCAGCTCTGGAAGACCATACCCCTGTATGGTCTAGGGAACAGTCTCCCAACTGGGTTAGGAGATTTTTTTCCGCATGGAAACAAGTGTTTCCTTCATCCTTCATGGCATCACCCTGTATCAGTGATTGGATCATGAGGGTACAGGGAGTATCTTAAGTAACTTTGAGTTCCAGGTACCCAACCACAGTAGATCCTCTATAAATATCTGCTCTGAATGAGTAGCTGAGTGAATGAATGCAACCACCAGAAGGTACTTGGGTTAGCAGAAAGCCTGGTCAGTTCACAAAAGTTACTTCAGTGGCTTGGCAATACGAGAAGTGTAAGTAAATTAAAAATGAACTTTTACTGGATTCAGAGCAGAGATTTTTAAAACATCCCTTAAAAGCCTCCCAGGCCTGTAAGATGTGACTCTAACCAGACTCTGTGTGTCAGCAAAGCTAATGCCCCCATCAGAAGGGCATCGGACGTTGGTGGTGTGCTGGCTATATGTCAGCCCTGTCTTCATTTATGGCTCCCAGGAATCTGGTGGATAGGCACCATTGCTGCCCCTGGTGCGCTGCGAGGTTGAGTAGCTTACCTGCCATCTCACTGGGCCTCCTGGAACGTGAATCCACTCAGCCAGCTGCAAAGGGAGACTCTCAGTCAGGGAGGCACAGATAGGACATGTCCCAGGGGACAAAGTTGGTATTGTGCATCCTTGTGTCACCTAAGTGGTACCTCTCAATCTCCTGGGGGTCCGATTCAGCAGCTCTGGGTGGGCCTACGAGTCTATATGTCCAGTAGGGTATGTCCTTGAGAAGAAAGTACTGGGAAGGGACGGTGCTGGCTCAGGTCACAGCCTGTTATGTCCCTGGGTAGATGTAAATTCGGACAGCGAATATGGGAGCATTATGCTATTTTGGCAACCTTCGGATTTTACTATGGCCCCTGCGTATTTTCCACAGGCTGAGCATGAGTTTGCCAGAGAGAGGGTGGATCCTATACCTGGTAGCACCCTGAAGTCCTTTCCACACTACAGTTTACCAGATGGAGGTTGAATCCATCTTTCTACCTGAACTGAGGCAGCCTGACTCTGGCTCTGGACTCATATCCCCTCAGGGTGTCTGGCCCTGCAGCCTGGAGGAACCCCGGAGGCCTCTTGGGAGATAAACCTGACCCGCCCCACCCTTTGTCCTCACACTTGTGATACCTGGAATATTGGCTGGCGATGGGCACGTCTGAGTCAACAGCCCAGCTCAGAACCCCTTACTAGCCAAGTGGCCACAGCTAAGGCCCTCCCTCTTGTGAACTTGATTTCTTCATTTGAACAACGGGCCGCGATACCCCCTCAAAGATCCTTGAGGTGATGGATGTACAGCAACTTTGCTTAACAGAGTGATACGCACGTGGACGTGGACACATGCCTAAGGAGGGAACTAGAAGACACAGCTTGAGAATCTGGTGACACATCTCATTTAAACAAGCTTTCAGGATGAGAATGCAAGGTCTCCATTGACCTGTGATCCTGCAGAGATGACTTGTAAGCTGAGAGGTGTGGACTGAACATGCCGTTTTCTCTGCCTTGCACAAAACACCGCTCTGTTTCACACTTGAACACACAGCAGAGTCAGAAACCAGAGACCCCCGCATGTTTTACGGACTCGCCTTGCTCTTGAAATTGGCATTATAAAGAGAATTTTTTGGGCCCCTCATGTCTTCTCACCCCACAGTCACAATTCCCCAGCTCCTCAGCAGGCCATCTGCAAAGCCGGCTATCATATGTCATGTTCCGTGATGCTTCCTGTGACCAGGATCTTTGGGCTCCCCTGTGACTGTCCCAGGCCAAGCCTGTCAGCCCGCACCTCTGTGACAACCCCTCCCCCTGCCGCTGCCTCTAATGGGCTCTTTGTCCTGACCTGGGCTCCCTTGAAGGAGGAGGGGTTTGTTCATTCGATGGCCCCTGATTTCCACCCCCTCCCCAGTCCCCACCCTCTGAGCTGGGTTGAGTCATGAATTCTGTGTTTTATGAAGTGTGGTTCTTCTCAGCAAGCTTTCAAATAACGCCTCTGTCGTTTGAAAGCACTTTTGTTCAGGATATGTGGACTGGTTTATCTAGCTTTGTTTGTGGTCAAAACTGTATTATTTATTTATTTATTTTTGCTGTGTATGAGCGTATTTTTCCCTACCACATAAGTGTTTTTTAAAATTTGCACACAGTAAAATAAACTCTTTGGGGTGTATAATTCTCACAGTTCTACATACTTAAACCCATGTCTAGATTCTTAAAACCACGACCACACGCAGGATACAGAACAATCACAGCATCCCAAAGAATCCCTGACCCGTCCCCTACCCCAGCCCTGGCAACTACTGATCTGCTTTTTGGTCCCCGTCATTTTGCCTTTTCCAAATTGTAACATAAATGGAATCACACACATTTTGTTACTGGCTTCTTTCAATTTTTTAAATATGTACTTAATTATAAGACAAATGCCACAAGGATGCTAAAATCTAGGCAGAGATTTCTTTTTTCTTGCTGAGTTAAAAATGAAATCAAAGTGATCAAGCTGCTGTTTAGACCAGGTGGGAAAGCCAGAGTGTGGAGGTCCCATGGTGGGACTGAGGCCGAGGGGAACCTGCTGTGTGTGCCAAGCAGGCGCCCAGAGGGGGACGATGGCACTCACAGTGACTGATGGTCCACTCTGTGCTGGCACTGCCTGGGGCCACACCGCCTTTAATCTGCACACAAACTCTGCATGTCCTGCCTTCTTTAATCTGCCAAGGAGGAAAAATAGTCAAAGAGGCTAATATGCTGTCCCAGGTCATGTGTTAGAAGTGGGTTGGGCTGGAAATCAAACCCAGTCCCTCTGATTCTCCTCAGTGCATTCCCAGGACCAGCTCTGGCTCAGCAAATGCCTCCTACTAACACTCTGGGGTCAGATGGTTCCTGAGAACCTGTCTTGAAATTGGCATTAAAAAGAGAATTTTCTTGGACATCAGCAGATGTAAGTCCAGCTCCAAGACTAACAGACCTCTGACAGTGGAGAAGCACTGACCTCCTCCCAGGGCCTCGGTTTCCTCACTGTGTAATCGGATGGTGCCAAAGAGATACTGCATACGCTGCTCGGGGAGTCTTTCTCGCTCTGTTCTGCAGGTCCAGTCAAAGTGGAATCAGAGCCGGCTGACCATGCATCCTTCCCTGCGCCAGGGCCCAGGGGAGCCTGCCATCCTCCAGGCCCTTTCTGGCCCAGCTCTCTAGGGCTGGCACTGGAAGTCAGATGCCTTTGCAGTCATTCTATGGAGCAGTTCTCCTTTCCTTTCCAAGGGCAGACCTTCAGATGGCTCCTTTTCTTCTCTTCCTACAGATCCTAGGACATTCTTGTCTAGATGGAAAACATAGAAACTAGTATAAATTGCAAGCTTAATCTGATTAGTATGAAATCGAGGAGCTTGAGCTCAGCTGGCTCTGAGCCTACAGTTCATTTTAGACTGTTTTGAAAAAAAAAAAAATGTTAGGGTCAGCAAATCCTTTCCCTCCAGACTTCCTCTTAATTTTTTATTTTTTATTTTTTTTGCAGTACGCGGGCCTCTCACTGCCGTGGCCTCTCCCGTTGCGGATCACAGGCTCCGGATGCGCAGGCTCAGCGGCCATGGCCCACGGGCCCAGCCGCTCCGCGGCATGTGGGACCTTCCCGGACCGGGGCACGAACCCATGTTCCCTGCAGGGAACAGTCCGGCAGGCGGACTCTCAACCACTGAGCCACCAGGGAAGCCCCTTCCTCTTAATTTTTAAACCCCTTTGTATGTCAAGGGAAATGCAAGTCTTATGTCTTCAACCCATTTACTCTTCAGTCACTAAAGTTGTTCTGAAAGAGTGATTGAAGGTTCGAACAGTTCTTTTCTCAGGACAGGAAGTTACGTTGACTTCCTGGGAGCAAAGCTCCGATTTCCAAAGATCTGAGAAAGGGCCAGAGCTCCCAATCCAGCAGGATTGCAACAGACATAAGGAGTGCCTTCTTTGGCCAGTACTCACATTTTGGTTCTTTTAGATTCTGTGTCCCTTTGGAGAAACAACTCAGCAAGAGTCATTGATTTGTTTTTCCGAAAAACTGTCTTCAAAGCCAAATTGCCAACACAATTCAACAGAGGTACATAGACGTTTTTGCAGTGAATTACTCAACTGGGCAAATTCCCCGGGGTTCCTGCTTCTTTGTGGGTTTAGAATTGGATTAAAAGTCAAGGCAGGCTCCAACTTTGTAGCCTCCAACGATCTGCAGATGTCTTGGTGTTGCTGAGATGATTTTCAGATTAGTCTGAAACAATCAGATTAAGATAGGGGCTTACCCAGGAAAGGGACTGGGGTCACAGGGGTGGAGGCAAATGTCATAAACACAATGGAGGTCTTAGTGACAGTGGTTAAAAGTTATTGATTTGACCCTTGGGTTTTCTGAGTAATGGGTTTCAGGCTTGGTTCTGGTTTTATTCCCACATGCGAGTTGCCTCTTCCTTCTGGTCTTCCCGTGAGGATGAAACCACTGGCCTGAGAGCTGCAGAAGGCCCTGGAGGGGCCCTGTCTATATTGTTTCTTGTTGTATCCAACTTAGAACGTGGAATACGGTTGTTGCTCAATTGTATATTTGTCAAAAGGAGGACTGAATTAATGCCCAATGCCATTTCACTTTTATTCCTGTAGAAAAGTTCTCAGGTAACTAAGCCTCCTCACTCTTCAGCTCCCCCTTTCTGGTGTTGGTCCCAGAATTTCCCTGTCCAGACTTCAGACTGCTGTAAAGCATGTCTCCTTTTGTAAATCAGCTATGGAACGTGCATAAGAGCTTTTGAGTTTGAAATTCTCAAGGACCTGTCTATTGGCTGCTTCCAGGTTCCCCCTGATACTTAGATGGAGACAATTTCTTTATCAGTTGGACATGGAGGGATCTCCATGTCCTAGATCTATAATTTCACCTGCGAAACTGAGATGGGGAGACAACGATGAGACCAGGGGAGGGGAGTGAATCTGGCCTAACAAGAAAAACAACAGGCCCAGGTGTCATGGCACAGTGGGCATAGGCAGCAGTGGGAAAGACAATAAGGGGGCAGTCCTGGCACGCAGAGATATGAGTCTTAGAAATTAGTGTGTGATGGTTGCCCATAGGGTGGCAGGTGTGGATGACATTTAGACTTTCAGTAAGGCTGGCTGGCAAGTGGTAGACTGGCCCTAGACCCCTAGCAAGACTCAGAGTGAGGTCTCTAGCCTTGGGGGGCTACTCTCTCAGGCAAAAATTAGCTCTAACTCAAGAGGTGCTGGGGTTCTGTTGAGACTCATCTCTTAGGAACAAGGCAAGTTACCAGAAGGAATAAGAAATCCAGTTACCAGAAGTAGAACACGAGGCCAGAGTTGGACCAGCAGCAGGTGTGACCCTCAACTCAGCCCTAAGTGAAGAGTTAGGACTGGCTAAAAGCCCCTATTGGAAATCAGGACTGGAGTGTGAAGAGGAGAGATGCAGAGGCAGCCTGCAACAGGACAGGCACATCCTTCCCGCATCCAGCTTCTCTTCTCACTTGGGTGGTTATTACTTAACATGCTTGACTATTTGGAAATGAAATCAGAGCACAAGAGAAGGACCTTACCTCTTCCTCACACTCCAAATCCTTCTTGGAGAGAGAGGACTTTCAAGCAGCACGTGGATTGCCTTTTGCTCCATGTGCAGACTCTGGGTTACCTGTCATGGCATGGTTGGGTCTGATCATGGGCTGCTACTGTGATGAAAACAACCAGTCAGTCTGCAGTTGTGGATGCTTCACTCTGCTGTCTTTGATCTTCTCCAGTTTAGTGCTCCTGAGAGCCCTGAGAGGTGGGACCCCCATTCATTGTTTGTAGGTGGGAATACAGATATACGTAAGTAAGTAAATGAGAAGATGAGCAACTGGTCAGAGGCTCAGTGTGCTCGGTGTTCGGCTCCATGGATTCACAGCACATCCACCTGCTCCATGTGCAGCCCACGTCGTCTTTGCCACTTGAACTCCCCCAGAGTCCAAACACTCAGTTCCTGCATCACAGTCACAGCTGTCCCAGGTGCATCTGCCCACAGTCTCCAGAGGGATCCAGGCTCCTGTGGCTGCAGCCGCCACAGGTTGGCCTGGTTATTCCCATTTTTGCGTAACCTGATTGCTGCTGCCCTGTGTCCAGCCCTGGCTCACCGATTCCTATGGCCCCAGCATTGCCTGGGGGTTGTCCTACCTCTTTCTCAGGAGGCTTAATGCAACTGGGACAAACCCACAGGGAAATGACCCCTTGCCGTCCAACACGAAGTTGTGAAGGCCAGAGGCGGACTCTGCAAGGGATTAAGTGTGCTTAGGGGAACTTTCCAGGCAGCCAAGAAGTTCTCAGAACATGCAGAAACCCTAAGGTATACATCCCACATTCTAAACCTCAAACAATAAAATTGGAAATAAACAGAAAAGCCAGGACCTAAAAGTACTTAACTACAAGGAATCTAAAAAGAGTTTTCTAAATATCAACCAGGCAGGGAGGAAATTCAAAGAAAGTAAAGAGCATTTTAAGAATATAATTGCAATGTAGATACTCTAACGAAGTGTGAGGACTCAGGCCAACACTTTCTCAGAGGGAAAGTCATTTCTTTAGATGGTAGTTTTAATAAAAATGCTAAAGGAGCTTTAACACCTAAAAAGTTAACAAAGAAACAAAGATGCTGGTTCACAGAACAAAAGGGGAAAAAGAAAGACAAATGACACAGAAAAAAGTGAATTAGAAAGAGAGACAGCAAATTAATATGGGTTAATTCCTTGAAAAAAATATGTTTACCAAATTCATAAGGAACTATTTTTAATAGAAAAAGAGAGAGAGAGAGAGAGAGAGAAAATAGAAGCTGACAAACTTAGAAACGAAAAAAGGCTGATGAAAATTCAGAGCAATATAAGTGTTTGAGGCCATGGCCCACACTTTGAGAAAGCTAATGGGGGGCTTTGGAGCCAGACTGCCAGGTCCGAATCTTGCCGCTCCAAGTTGCTTAACTTCTCGTTCTGCCTGTTTCCTCCTGTAAAATGGGGAAGGATAATGATAACCTGCCTCTTATGGCTTTTGTAACGTTTGAGTGAGTTACTCCAGGTCATTTATGGGAACATTACAGTGGCAGAGCCAGGGAGAGAAGCCTGTGATGATACAAGTCACAAGAGCCCATGGCAGCCCATGAGTCCTGGGCTATTCTTATCCCCATCGTACAGAGAAAGAAACCAGGACCAAGAATGGTTAAGAAAACTGCCCAGGGTCATCCAACGATTCTGGAAAGATTTTTCCAAACTGGGGGAGGACAGGAGAACTGTCACAGGGTTGAAGGAGCTGAGGATGTTTTCCCTGAAGAAGAGAAGACTCAGGGTGGCATGTCCCACGTGCCCTGGGGAATAGCTGATACCCATGAATATAAGCTAAAGGGAGGTACATTGTGACGGTTAATTTTACCTGTCAACTTGACTGGGTTTAGGCATGCCCAGATAGCTGCTGAAGCATTACTTCTGGGTGTGTCTGTGAGGAAGAGATTAGCATTTGAATTGGTGACCCAAATAAAGAAGATCCACCCTCAGCAATGCAGGGGCATCATCCAATCTGCTAAGGGCCCGAATAGAACCAAAAGTTGGAGGAAGGATGAATTTGCTTTCTCTGCTTGAGGTGAGACATCCATCTTCTGCTGCGCTTGGACATAGGTGATCCCGATTCTCGAGCCCTTAGGTTTAGATAGTTTGGACACATTTTCCTTGGGTCTTCAGCTTGTGGATGGCAGACAGTGGGACTTCTCAGCCTCCATAATCACGTGGGCCAGTTCCTCATAATAATTTCTTTCTATGCATCTACGTATATCCTATTGGTTCTGTTTCTCTGGAGAACCGTGACTAATACACACATTCAATACAATATGAGCGTGGTGATTTAAATGTTTGCACATTTAACCACCAATGTCTGGTTCCTTGAGTATTTTCCCCTTTCTCCCTCAGCCTCCGAGTTTGGGGGTGATGAAGAAATGGTCTTTCCTGACTTTTGTGTTTCTCAAAACCATAGTCTGTTATGGAGACAACATCTTGTACTTCTGAGAGAAAAATTGTTATCACTGAGGAAAAGAAGGACTTCTTTTTTTTTTCATTTTAATTTTTATTTTTTTTGCGGTACACGGGCCTCTCACTGTTGTGGCCTCTCCCATTGCGGAGCACAGGCTCCGGACGCGCAGGCTCAGCGGCCATGGCTCACGGGCCCAGCCGCTCCGTGGCATGTGGGATCTTCCCGGACCGGGGCACGAACCCGTGTCCCCTGCATCGGCAGGCGGACCCTCAACCACTGCGCCACCAGGGAAGCCCAGAAGGACTTCTTGATGAATGGATAAAGAAGATGTGTTACACATACACAGTGGAATATTACTCAGCCATGGATAGACCTGGAGCTTATCATACTAAGTGAAGTAAGTCAGACAGATATCATATATCACTTACATGAGGAATCTAAAAAACGATGATACAAATGAACTTATTTACAAAACAGAAACAGACTCAGAAACTTAGAGAATGAACTTATGGTTACCAGGTGGGGAATGGTCGGGGGAAGAGATAGATTGGGAGTTTGGGATTGACATGTACACACTGCTATATTTAAAACAGATAACCAACAAGGACCTACTGTATAGCACAGGGAACTCTGCTCAATATTCTGTAATAAGCTAAATGGGAAATGAATTTGAATAAGAATATATATATATATATATATATATATATACACATACATATATGTATATATATAGATAATTGAATCACTTTGCTGTACACAAGAAACTAACACATTTTAAAACAATGATACTTCAATAAAATAAATTTTTTAAAGTTTTAAAGCATGAAATCATAGCTGAAACCAATGTTATGAAGCTTCCCTTTATGTTCTCTTTTAGTAGTTTTATAGTTTCAGATCTTACATTAGAGTCTTAATTCTATTTTGAGTTAATTTTTGTATATGGTAGTGTAAGATAAAGGGCTAATTTTCTTCCTTTGATTGTGTATTTCCAGTTTTGCTAGTATCAATTTGTTGAAGAGGCTGTCCTTTCCATGTAGTGTATTCCTGGCACAATGCCAAAGATAATTGATCCTATATTAAAGAACTTAACTCTGGGCTCTCTATTCTGTCCTATTGATCTATGTTTCTCTTTATGCCAATGCCATACTGTTTTGTTTCGATTACTGTAGCTTTGTAATATAGTCTGAAATCAGGAAGTGTGAGATCCCCAGATTTGTCTTTCTAAGGATTAAATTGGTTATTCATGGTCTTTTGTGGTCCATATGAATGGTAGAATTTTTTCTTCTATTTCTGAAAAAAATGTCTTTAGGATTTTGGTCGGAATTTTATTGATCTGTATATCACTTTGGGTAGTATGGAGATTTTAACATTAAGTCTTTCAATCCATGAACATAGGAAGCCTTTCCATTTCTTTGTATCTTCTATAATTTATTTCATCAATCTTTCATAGTTTTTAGTACATAAGTCTTTCATCTCCTTAAAAATAGAACGTCCATATAACCCAGCAAAACCAGTTCTGGGTATTGATGCAAAAATATTGAAAACAGAATTCCAAAGAGATATTTGCACTCCCAGTTTCATTGTAGCACTATCCATAATAGCCAAGTTGTAGAAACAACATAAATATCTATCAACAGATAAATGTGTCCCCTGCATCGGCAGGCGGACCCTCAACCACTGCGCCACCAGGGAAGCCCAGAAGGACTTCTTGATGAATGGATAAAGAAGATGTGTTACACATACACAGTGGAATATTACTCAGCCATGGATAGACCTGGAGCTTATCATACTAAGTGAAGTAAGTCAGACAGATATCATATATCACTTACATGAGGAATCTAAAAAACGATGATACAAATGAACTTATTTACAAAACAGAAACAGACTCAGAAACTTAGAGAATGAACTTATGGTTACCAGGTGGGGAATGGTCGGGGGAAGAGATAGATTGGGAGTTTGGGATTGACATGTACACACTGCTATATTTAAAACAGATAACCAACAAGGACCTACTGTATAGCACAGGGAACTCTGCTCAATATTCTGTAATAAGCTAAATGGGAAATGAATTTGAATAAGAATATATATATATATATATATATATATCACTGAGTCACTTTCCTGTACACATAATTGGTAATTAAAATAAATTTAAAAATAAAAATAAAATGAAGTCTACTTGTAGAGGCTAGAAAAGATCTTTGTTGGTTGAGGTAGGCATGGAGGGGATGGGCATGTGGAGAGACCAGGGTACACGGTGAGAATGGAGATGCCCACTTCTTGGGCAGAGTCTGCTGGAGCTTCAAGGAGGCAGTGAAGCCCCACAGAGTAACTGAGTGCTTAGAGGTGCCACTGACAGCCTCACAAGCTTCTTGTGCCCAGCATGCCCCTCAGAGACACAGACGGATTCCTGGAACGCCCAGTGATGGCACAGGTGAGCTGATGTCAGCTTGGGATCTGCAGGACCCATAGCAACAGGCAGGAAGGGGCCTCAGTGGATACTTGTGTGGACCCAAGATTAGCAACAGATGAGACTGTGTCCATCTTGGCAGACATCCAAGTAGACAGAGCTCAAGGTTTGGGTGCTGCTTTGCTTTAAGCCCCTTCCTAAACATGATCACAACCCTGGGGGGAAAAGAGAGGACCTCGACTGATAGAATTTAATTTTTCCATAACCTTAATAGCACGAGGCTTTCAAAAAGGAATTAAGTAGAATTGGGTATATAGACTGAGAGTCTGCCTTCCATGTTAAGAAACAGTTTTTTGCCCACTAGTTAGAGGTATTAAATGTAGATGGTCCTCTGTCACTGAAATGTTCCAGAAGGGACTGGATAAGCCTTTGCTGGGGATGCCTAGAAGGTGGCCTGTCTAGAGACTGGCCCCCCTAGAGACTCTGTGATTGTATGAACTCGAACAGGTAGAAAGATGACAGCTGGCAAAAGGGACTCAGGAAGAAGCCTGGAATTTTCTAACTCCAAAGTATTTCCTCCTAACAACCTAAAACTCAGGGTCATTGATTCATTTCTGAGGGAAATTGCCATAAAATATATGAGGTTGATGAAGGGAGATACGGAATTTGGGAATAGAAGAGAAGGTGATGATGGCAAAGAGAGGTTCTGTGTGGGTCATTGAGAGGGGGTGGCCAGCATGGGGACAATCCTATAGCATGTGTGACTAAATGGGGTTTGCAGAGTTGAGAGGGGCTAGTAGGTGTGTGAAAGCAGGTGCACTGTAGGAGAATGATGGCATAGGGTGTAGACTATGAGGATGATTAAGGACAGATGTGTGAGGGGGTACATGATGTGGGTGTCTGCAGGAGAGGATGAATGGGGTGTGCAGTTGGGAGTGACTGTGTGTAGAGCATAAGGAATACTGTCCTGGGGTGTGTTGGTGGGTTCAGTGGTCTTTCCTCTGTGAAAGAGTAGCCCCCTTAGTGGGTATTTGGAATTGTACCAGATTAATTTTTTTTAAATGATCTAACTTGGTCTTCTATAAGCTTTATCTTTTCTTTTTAAATTTAATTCTATTTATTTATTTTTTTATACAGCAGGCTCTTATTAGTTGTCTATTTTCTACATATTAGTGTATATATGTCAATCCCAATCTCTCAATTCATCGCCCCGACCCGCTCCCCCCGCTTGGTGTCCATACGTTTGTTCTCTACATCTGTGTCTCTATTTCTGCCTTGCGAACCGGTTCTTCTGTACCATTTTTCTAGGTTCCACACATATGCGTTAATATACAATATTTGTTTTTCTCTTTCTGACTTACTTCACTCTGTATGACAGTCTCTAGATCCATCCACGTCTCTGCAAATGACTCAGTTTCGTTCCTTGTTATGGCTGAGTAATGTTCCATTGTATGTATGTACCACATCTTTATCCATTTGTCTGTTGATGGGCACTTAGGTTGCTTCCATGACCTGGCTATTGTAATTAGTGCTGTACTGAACATTGGGGTGCATGAGTCTTTTTGAATTATGGTTTTCTCTGGGTATATGCCCTATATGTAAGCTTTTTTGATCTGAGGATATCTGTCTTTCTTCAATTCTGGAATATTATCAGCTACTAACTCTTTAAATATTATCTCTCTTCTTTTTTTTCTTATTATGGAACTCCTGTTAGCTGTGTGTTGAAGATTCTTAACCTATCCCCCATGTCTATTAACTTCTTTGTCGTATTTTCCAACTCCCTCTTTTTTTGTTGTTCTCTTTACTAACTAGGTTATTAGAAATTTTTCATAGTTTGGTTTTCTCAGTCATCACTACTCTTTGATTCTGTTCAATTCTCTGTTTATCTCGTCTATCCTCATTTGTTTTTGTTTCAATGACTATAATTTCCACTTCCAGATTTCTAATTTTCTTGTATGCTCCTGTTCTATTTTATAGCCTCTGATATTCTATTCATAACCTCCTATTCTTATTTTATGAACATATTCCTTCCTTTGTCTCTAGCAGAATTTTAAGCTTACCAGTTACAAAGTCCTTTTCAAATGACTATTTATTGTCATTTTCTCTGGAGATTAGTTCTCCCATTTATTGGATTTGTAAACTGTCATTCACAGTGTTATACTTTCTTGTTTGTTTCATACTTTGGGCTTTGAGGCTCATCTTTCTGTGGGCTTTATTTTTCTGGTTATTATTTTTAAAGTTTTCTTTCCAAATTCTCTTCTTACTGCAGAGTGGTTTTCCAAATTCAGCCAGGCTTCCTGTGGTCTGCATCTCAGAACAAAGTCTTATGAAAGGGCTCAGGATTCTTACCCTTTGGGAAGTTTAAGTCCCAGCCCTGGGCCTGTGAATGCATCAAGTTGCACAATTCCAGGGGCACCATTTACATGGAATAAAATGTCAACAGGGCCCCCTAGAATTGTGCAATAAGATGGACCTCATGGCAGCCCATTTCCAATCTTGAGATATTTCTCCTCTTATCTTTCACTTCTTGCAAGTACCACTTTCCTGAGGCTCAGAGAAGATAAATCATCTACTTAAGGAAATTCACCAGGAAGTGGTCAAAGGTCGTGCATTTTTGTACTACAGTGTGCTGCAACCCAGAGCTGTTAAAGAACATTATAGAAAATAACTGGGTCCTTGAAATTTAGCATTGAAGTTATTTCTAGGATCCAATGAAAATATATTCCTCACATTTTCCCGTGTGTGTGCATGTTCGTGGAGAAGGAGGATGAAGAGAACACACTAGGTGGGACTTTACTGCCTCCAGACTGCCCCATGTCTGCTACAATTGCTGGAGGGACTGATTCTTGAGAGGACATCAGAGCTGCGGCTACGTGTGTCCAGGGAGACTTGTCTGTGATTCTCGCCCCTGCTTCCACCACTACTGAGATTGAGAAGGGCTACTCTCTTCCAGTCAGAACTCTCTCTGGATTTCAAGCAGCCCTAGGGTTGTGTTATACAGTTATTGGATGTGATTTTCCAAAACCACGCTTCACTTTGAGTTTCCATCACTGTCAGGCAGCCCTCCCCACTGCTTCAGAGGGAGAGGATTGAGCCCATCTGAAGACTTAGCAAATATATGCATAAGTCTTTGCACATTTCCCTTCTGATATATGACCTAATGGGTTCAGTGACCCTGGAAATATTTGATCTTGGTGCCATGAGTCCCTAGGGTCACTGGTTTACTGGAGACCAGTGCTTGAAGTCCTGCTAAAACCTAATCACCAAAGAAAAGATCTCAAACTTAACATGGGAACTGACTGCATGTTCAGCCAATCAGATTTTGGGAGGCAGGTTCAAGCCCCCTCCTTTGGGTAAGTCTGTCATATGGAGTGAGAGAGCTGCCTGGTGGGTTTTTCCCATGCTTAGCATGGTGCCTGACACAAGGATGACTCTCAGTGACTAAAGGGGAACCCACGATAATAGACCTATCCATTGTTACCACTCAAGAATGGCAAAGGGATAAGGAGCAAAATAGTTCATTTTCAGTGGATCTAATCCAAAAGATGACAATCTGCATGCACTCTGGGTTTTCAAAGTATATAGAACTGCTTTTCTAAATGTTTTAGGTCTGGAAAACTTCAAAGGTACTTGGCCAAGGAAATCTGTCTTAATTTTTAAATCCTGGTCTATTTGAAGAGAAATGCAAGCTCCCTGTTTCTAATTCATTTATACTTGATTTGTCAAAACCCTCTTTTGTAAGAGGTATTTGTTGTCCAAAACTCCTTGACCCCTGCTGGAAGGACTGCATCCTAAGGGAGGGAACTGGTTCTGGGCAATTGTCCTCAGCCCCAACCCTCATTTCACATCCATGTCTCATCCCCCTGGAGGGCTCCAAGGTCCTAAACAGGACTGCCTGTCCTTCCCCCTCTTTGAGAAGTAGACAGGGACTTTAAAAGAAAAGCCTGTGGCTGGTCGTCCCCAGATCCCCAACCAAGTCTTAGAGGTTTGGCTAAAAACCTTCAACACCCTTCCCAGAGGAGAGTAAATCGAGCCTTGTAAAAATACAGCATTTGTGTTCCTCTGACTTTATGAAGTTTATATACTTGAAGTGTAGCATGATAAATGAACGTGTTTTTCTGTGGTTACCTCTCTTTGGTCTGCTGTATGAGTCTGCATTCATTCGGATGATATCTAAAATGACAAATCATCCTTTTAAAAAATATGTTTAAGTTGAAGAATTTACATGTAGTGAAATGTACAGGTCTTAAGCACATATATTGAGGAGATTTGACAAATGTATACACCCATATAACCAACAACCCAATCAAATTATACAGTATTTCCATCACCTCGGAAATTTTACTTGTGCCTCCTTCCAGTAAATTCCATTATCTGTAAGCAGCTGCTGTTCTGATTTCTGTAACTGTGGTGGGAAGCTTCTAAGATGGCCCCCAAGGACGCCCACCATGGTATTTATGCCCTTGTGTATCCCCTCCGCTGGTGTATGGGCTGCACCAAGTGACGTGCTAACCCTTCTGAGGGTAGAGTAAATTACAGAGACTGCTAGACCTGTGTTTCTTGCCATCTCTTGCACTCTCTCCTGTACACCCATCTCTGGGGGAAGCCAACTGCCGTGCGACAGGCCCATTAGGAGAGGCCCATATGGCAAGGAACTGATGTCTCCAGCCCACAACCGTCAAGCACCTGAGATCTGCCAACAGCCACACCAGTGAACTTGGGAACAAACAGTCCTCCAGTCAAGCTTTGAGATGACTGCAGCCCTGGCTGACACCTTGAAGCAGCCTGTGAGAGAGTCTAAACCAGAGACATCCTGACCCTCAGGAACTGTGTGATCATACATGCTTGATGGTTTAAGCTAATGAGTTTTGGCATAATTTGCTATGCAGCAATAAATAACTAATACAACACTGTGGATTTTTTTGCTCTTGAACTTCAGGAAAATGAAATCACACAGTATATATTCTTTTTATGCTTGGCTTCATTTGTTTAACAGAATGTTTGCAAGTTTCATTCATGCTGTTGTATGGATCAAGAGTTCATTCTTTTTCAGTGATGAGTAAATTTCATTGCATGAATATGTGACAATTTATTTATCCATGTCCTGTTGGTAAACATTTGGGTTGTTTCCAGTTTTATGCTTTTTTGAATAAAGGTGAATAAAGCTGCTATGAACATTCTTGTACAAGTCTTTCTTTGAACATATGCTTTCATTTTTCCTGGGTAAATACCTAGGAGTCCAATTGCTGAGCCACTGTTGATTAATCTAAGAAGAAACTTCAAAATAGCTTCCAAAGTGGCTGTACCATTTTGCACAACTTCTTTGTGCAAAAGTATCTATTCAAGGCTTCCTCCTACTTATTTTTTCTTCTTTCTCAAGCTTCTTTAGGTGGAAGCTTAGATTGCTGATTTTTAAATCTTCCTTCTTTCTAATATAAATATTTAATGGTATAAATTTCTCCCAGAGTACTGCTTAATTGCATCCTACAAATATTTGTATGTTGCATTTTCAAGTATCATTCAGTTTAAACTATTTCCTAAATTCTAAATTTTCTTTCTCCTCTGGTGATAGGTTATTTTCTAAGTATACTACTTAATTTTCAAATATTTGGGATTTTTCTATTTACTGTTACTGATTTCTAATTTCACTACAGTCAGAGAACATACTTTGTTATGCTTCAATCTTTTTAAATTTATCGAGGCATTTTATGGCCCAGCATATGATCTGTCTTATGACTATCCCAAGTCTACTTGAAGGTAATGTATATTCTATAGTTGTTTGGTGTAGTGTTCTATCAGTATCAATTAAGTCAAGTTGGTTGTTAATTTTGTTCTAACCTTCTATACCTTACTGGAGTTTTAGGATCTAGTTCTATTAATTACTAAAAACGGGGTGTTAAAATTTCCAACTATAATTGTACATTTTTCTTTTTCTCTATTTGTCAAATTTGCTTTATGTATTTGAACTCCAAAATACTTCTTGTCTTGAAGTCTACTTTCCCTGATTTTAACATGGACAACATTTTAACATGCTTCCTGTTTGCATAATGTATATTTTTCATCTTTTTACTTTCAACTTCTCTCGTGTATTTGTATGTCAAGTGCATCTCTTGTAGTCAGCATACAGTCAGATTTGTTTTATTTTCTGTTCTGCTAAGGTCTGCCTTTTGATTGGAGTGTTTATTCCAATTTTATCTAATATAATCATGGATATATTGGGTTTAAGTCTACCATCCTGTTTCCAGTTGTCCCATCTACTTGTTTTCCTCTTATGTTCCTGCTTTTTGTCTTCTTTAAGTTAATTAAATTATCTTAGCTATTACATTTAAATTTCTTTGTTTTCTCTTTAGTTATACAACTTTCTATTAGTCTTTACTGGTTTCTCTAAGGATAATGATATGTAATCTCAACTTACAGTCTACATAGAATTAACATAGTAACTTCATGTAAAGTGCAAGAATTTTAAACACTCAAATTCCATTCCTTGGGCTATTATCCTCATAAGTTTTTCATCCTTATATGTAGTAAATATAGTGTAATTTAACATATAGTAAATATAACATATAGATAGATAGAGAATACAATGTTATCATTTTTGCTTTAACTAGTCATTTATTGTTTAATAAAAATAAAAATATATATACTTTATGTATACAAACTATATATAAAATACATGTATTTGATATATACATACCTACATATTTGGTTTATATAAATACCAAATATAATACTCAAAAAGAGTTTCCACATATATTTCGTCCAGTTTTATAGTTATTTTCAGCAAGAGGACAATTTTAGAACCAGTTACTTCGTGATGACTAGAAGCAGAAATCCTGACTGATCATTTTTACATTTTGGTTCAAGGGCTCAATAATTTTTTTTCTAGCCATTTGCACTTACCTTTCAGTTTTGGCTCCTTGACATTTGTTTTTGGAGAGCAGTCACTCTCTAGCTCAGACATGAGCTACTAGAAAGGTAGTTGGTGCTGTGGAAAGAACATGGGCTTTGGGAAAACCTGACTTCAAATCCTAGTTTCGTAATTTTAGTAACTTATGACTTAGGCCAATTAATTAATCACTGTGAGTTTCAGTTTTCTCATGTAAAAATGGGGGCAGAAATAATAATGTGAATACTGGTACTGCTGAAAGCTAACATTTATAGAATGATCACTCTGTGCCAGAGATTTTTCTAAGTGTTTTGAACTTGAAGTTTCTCTGTGAGGATAGACACAATGATACGTGTAATGGTCAAGTGGCCCTGGGGATTGGGAAGAGAAAAATGAAAGATTCTGGGACTCAAGTGGGTCCAACAGCCCTAATGACCAATCTTTGCCTGAATGGTATCACCTGATGCTCAGTCCTCATCATTATGGTACCATTTTGTCCTCATCATCAACCAGGGAGATGATAAGCCTCGTGGAAGCATGAGTGACTGAATGACTCCCAGATGTGGGCACACTAATGAGCTATGGGCATTGCTTGCTAGCTTTCTACCAGAATATACTGGTCATGGGATTAGACCCATTACAACATCTCAGTAATATTTGTAGTGCCATTAAATGTTTGAATGATTAAAATTTTGAGACATAAATAGATCATGGAATGAAGGACAGTTAATTAATACTTTCCTGTATCACTGAATTTTGTTTTCTTATTACTTGGCAAAGTAGAGGGTAGCAGCTTTCTTGACCAAGACTGTTGAATAAACCTCAAAGGTTGTATCAGTAAGTATAGTCTAAGTTACATTTCAGTAACAAATAATTTCTGAATCTCAACAGTTTGTTTCTTGCTCATGTTACATGTCAAGTTCAGGGCAGGGAATTCTGCTCACTGTAATTTCTCAGGGATGTGAGGCTATCAAGATTACTTTTCACATGTGCTTTCATAAGCAATGAGACAGGGGAAAAGGAATAGAACCCACTTTGCTGTCTCTTAAGGGCTTCTGCACATTTCATTGGCTAAGCAAGTCATTTATCCATACATAATAACTTTATGAGGGTAGAAAAATTTTAGTATATACCCAGGGAAGTGGACCCTGTTGACTACACTATATTTTTATGAGTTTCACCAAACCAACCTGAGCCATTTCAGCCACACTTTCATTTGGCAGCCCCTGATATTCACAAGTGTTTTTGCCAAAGAACCATCATGCTTTTAAAATTATTATTTGTCTCTTAGACATACGGTCCACATTTTCTCCTTAAGACTCTCATAGCTAAAAAGAATGCCATTTCAGCCAGAGCCTATGTCCAACTCCATCTTTTCTAACAAAGATTTTAGAAACCATGAAGTTGCATCTTAGCCAATGAAAAAAGACATCAAGCTTAAAAAGTTAAAACTTTTGTCACAAAATCAGAACTGTGTGCTTTCTTTGGTTTCTAATTATTTTGAAGTTTTCTTGAGTTAACTAATGATTACAATGCCATATAAACCTTATTTGTATATTAGAACAACAATCTTACATTGCATATATAATAGAGGGATCACAGAAAGGTCAAGCTTATTAGTATGTAAGATGTAGGGATCATACATATATGTGTATATATATAAAACATACTATATTATATATATGTACACACACACACACACACATACACACACATCAATGCAATACATACATTTTCTTCTTTTTTGAGTGCACAGCACATTTTTACAAACTTTACAAGCACTGTTGTGGACAATGGGACTGTGTTAGCTGCATCAGCTTTATGGGTATAGAACCTGTGCAGCCCCACTGGGCCCTGAGTTCAGAAGGGCCCCATGTTCAGAAGGGCCCCATGTTTGGTTTAAAGCTCTGCTGTTGCTGTCTTGAGATTCTTAAGAACATTTTACAAGGGGCCTCAAATTTTCTTTTCATACTGGGTCCCCCTTTACAAGGGGCCACAAATTTTCTTTTCTTTTCACAGATTATGTAGCCAGTCCTGTGGATGGGGCACTGACTACTTGTCTGTTTTCTTCATTGGCAGATGTGAAAACTGAGGTTTCATGAGGTGGCCATCACCTGCAATTGGGAAGTGGAAGATGGATGGGGCCAGTCTAGCTGGTGCTTTTTTTTTTATTGTGCATGGAGTTAGCCAAGTGCTGTATTTGAATTTGGGGGGAGAGACATAATTAATTTCAACAGTTTTCCTTGAACCAATAAACAAATGTTCCCCTCACCAGGAGACTCCCTTCCTGGGTTCCTGCTTTGGGTCTTTTTGAGGCCTATTTCCAGCAGCAGCAGACTTCTCACTACCTCCCATCCTGGGACTGGCCAGGGCCCAACATGTTGAAGTTAGAGTCAGCTGGTATTAAGGAGGGGAGGGGACAGAGCCAGCTTATGTACTGACCGGTATAACAGCCTCCAGATTCAGGTGGGAAAGCCTGGATGATAGGGATCCCCATCTAGGCATTCTGGGCACCCAGAACTGCTGTACTCACATCTTGAGGCTAGGACATGGGGCTGCATTATCCATACCACCAGGCTGGTGCTAGTGGTGAGGGCTAGAGGGGACCCCTGCTCTCTACCTGACTCTCCCTCCAGGAGCCCCCTTCTCACTTCTGCCACTAGAGATTACTTCAGGGGATTATTTATGAGAGCAGTTTTACATCATGTAGGCCAATCCCAAGAAGTGAACTTTACAGTGAGTTCCTGGCAGGTGAAGGGAAGTTTCTCCTCCCACCAAGGCCCCTGGCACCTGAATATCTTACTTGTAGACCTGGAGTTTGCCCCAGGATGGGTGTGGAGGGCAGGGGCTGGGGTTTCCAGTGGCTGAGCCCATGTCATGCACCTGGCTGTCATTCTCCCTGCTTCCTGCTTACACAGTCACAGGCTGTCAAGGACCCTCACAACCCCATAATCAACCCAATGGTCCCCATCAAGCAGATGCTCAGCCTGGATGGGACTGGGAGGGGAGGCACTTACTCCAGAAGCAGCACAGTCCACCTCAGGACAGCTCTGACAGTAAGAAATATCTTCCTTACTGTGATGACTTTCGAAGGGGTCAGCTTGGAGGAGCCGAACTCCTTTCCCCAGAATTCACTTTCAATTACATTTCCAGTTAGAGTGGGTCATAGGCAGATTCTTGGGAGACTAGAAGGGTTGATGGGGAAGCAGCAGCAGACACTTTTTGCTGCTGGCTATTGACTTACCAGGATGGTATGAAGCCACAGCCTGACCTGCTCCTCGGACTTCTGGGCCAAATACATATGTTTAACTTCATGATGGAGGGCCCAGCTTCTGCAGGTCCGTGTCATTATGTCAGAAGCAACAAGAGCGGACATGGTTTCAGCCCAGCCTCCCACTTGTAGGTTCTGGCCTCCTTGTGACCTTCCCTCCTGGCAGCCTGCCCCATGGACTGCAAGCTCCAGCATCAGCCTTGAGGACAGCAGCCTTGCAGAAACTGCTTAGCCAAACCACCTCCCACAACTGGGTTAGGTCAGTTCCCTACAACAGAACATATATCTCCTATTGGTTCTGCTTCTCTGGGTGAATCCCAATATTACACTTAGGTCACACTGGAATTGGGATCCCTTTAACTTGCACCCGTGGGCCCTAACTTGACTTCCGGAAATCATGAGGAACAAGTTATCCTCCCTCTGCATCAGTCCTCTGCCTGCATTTGCTCTTCTTCAGCCTAGACAACTGTGGTACCTTCAGATGACTTACTCAGAAGCATCTGAGCCCTTTCCATAGCCGGTGTTCTCATGTCCAGTCCTGTTGTCATAGTAGGACACCTAGGGACTGAGCCTGACTGTTCAGGTGAGACCTTTGCTTCCTTAAGTCCTTATCACAGACACTTCACACAGAGATCACACAAAACAAGTATTAATGACCCCTAGTTCCTGCCTGAGTTCACAAGAACATTTTCTTTCTCCTGACTGCAGGAGAGAGAGATTGGCTGCGGGGGAAACATAACCCACTCTGGATTTCTGTGGTTTTCCACCTGGAGACTAAACGCCAGGTCAAGCTGGGCCTCCTCTCTCTCCTCATCTCTCATCAGATGTATCAGGCTTGGTGGGCCTCTGGCAGGCTCAGCATTGGCCTTCCAAGGGTCTCAGCTGCAAGGGCCTAGAAGCAACACTGCCTCACTTAAGAAGTGCCTGCTTACCCACGCCCTCGCCCCCAGGGTGGACACAGAGTGAAGCCACATTACCTGGCTGAGGTTTCCCACTTGATTCTCTGTAGTTATTGGCTTCCTAAGTCATTGAACATTCCAGACCCCTCACACCCTTCACCCCACCCTTGCCCCATGGCCCAGGGCTCTGACAGACGTAAAAAGAGAACTAGAAATGGACCCCATCTTTTGATATGTTTCTTCACTACTGTCATCCAGGGCCTGGTTCTGTCCTGTGGCCTCACTTATCTATCCAAGGAAACTGTTCAGCCCTCAGTGCAGGCCTTTTCCTTATAACAATGAGGCAGTGAGCTTAAGTACTTGACAACCTTACCTCTGAGTTCCTCAAAAGAGTCAGCTAACTCCCCAAATCTAGGCAGAGGCCAGACCCCACCTTAGCCTTGGTCCACCCAGACTAGTTTATTTCTGGCCACATATGCTCACTGTCTACACTTGTTAAGCTCTCCACCACTTACTCCTATGATTTTAATGACTCTCATAGTCTTGAAACAAAAATGTCGTTCAACAGAGCCAATACCAAGAAAACTCAAGACATTTCTGAGATCCCAGAGGAGAAAGACTCAGGACAGGGTTGAGGCCTTAGAGGTTGACTCATGTATGTTTAGTATTGCTATAGGCACAGACTCTGGGTCAGGCACTACCAGGATCATCATTAGGAATGACCATGGCATCTATGACAGTATATGTCTGTCCCTAGACAACTACTGTGGGAGGATAGTTACAGGCAGATCTATAGGATTTGCTTATAAATTTCTGTGAGCTTCTAAGACCTGGGTGAGTTTGAGAGACTGGACTTCAAAATGGAACTAGCCCTTCTCTGATTTCCCTGAATCAGTCTGGGGGAAAGCATAGGAGCTCATTGAGTTATGGAAAGTGCCAGTTTAGGACATTGTAGGAACTGCCCCTCCCCATTCCCTGTGGTTTCGGATTGGCCCAGAGACTCTTCAAGATGTGAGGCGAAAGGCCAAGACATCAGTTCCTCCTACTTTTTCAGCTGAAATTACACATTATCCTGGGTTAGCAGCCCTCACTAAGGGCTGGGGAACTGAGTATAGTAAACTGCCAAGTTATCAACTACCCCCACTCCCCAGGCCCCCATTCATCCCAGCTTCTCCTAGACTCTGCCCTCTGGTGGGAGAATCAGGAAGAATGGGCAGGACGCCACTTGTCAACTGGGCCATGCCTGGCCATCCATGGGGCCTGCTGGGGCCAGCAGGACGGTAGCTCTGATGCCTCTTCCCTCCCCGTCATTCTCCTGTCCCTTTCTCCTGCCTCCCAAGCCTGAGCCCTTCTGGAAGGCGAGAGAAGTTTAGCCTCAGCTTGTAGTGCTCCTACCTGACCTCACTACACTCAGTTTGCTGCCTTATATGTCCTGAAAAAGATGGTTTTCTCAACTAATTTTTCTTTGTCCCACACCAACCAGTAGACCTCTTTTCATGAGGGCAAGGCTTTGGAGGCAAATGTAGGTTTGAATCCAGGTTCTGTCATCTGCTAACTGGGTGCCTTTGGCAAGTGAATGACACCTTTGTGTCCCAGTTACATGGAGACAATCATGGGCATGAGGATTATTTGTGAAGGTACCTGGTGGAGGTACCTTATAGGCATTATAGGTACCATTATAGATACCTATATACCCTATAGGCATCTGGTACATATAGGAACCCTCTCTTCCTTTTCTTACCCTCCTAGTCCAACCACAGTCGCTCAGTAATTCCCTCCTCACACCCCTGACCAAGGACACTGCTCTCTTCCAGGCAAAGGGAGCCTGGGGCTCAGGGCCCTCAAGTTGCATATCCATGGATTCCTGAGTGTGTGTAGGACTTTTGGACCAACTGAAGTTCCTTCCCCAGGAGGCCAGCAAAACAGAGTCCATGACTCCTAAAGCAATTCTTCAGGAGGTGCTGCAGTTCCAGAGACAACTTACCCCATTTCACAGAAAAGTTTATCCTGTGGATCAAACTGTAAGTAACACAACAGCCTCTTCTACCCCAAGCTGCTGAAGCTTATGATAATAACTCTGTGATTTAAAAAAAAAAAAAAATCGTGTTGACATATTTCTATTCCTGGCCAAGAAAAGAAAGGAGAGAAAATACAAATGCAACGTTTTTACCAGAGCTCAGGAGAAAGCTTGCGACTGTTTCTCCCCCGGTCAGCAGGATTGCTGGGCTGTGATGTTGTGGTCCCAGGGAAGGCAGGGCCTCCGCAGGGCTGGCTGAGCACTTTCCAGTACCCTTGACTTTGGTGAAAACAGTGCAGCGAGGACCAAGAACAGGCACGGATGAATGCAGACATGGGATGCTGGGAGTGTCTCCAGCTGGAAGGGCCCAACACTAGGAAATGAGGCCTAGGGTCTGTTGAGTCCTGCAGCTGATACATGTGTAGCCTGGGGCAACAGGCAGCCCCTCCCTGACTCTGTTTTCTCTACTGTGAAAAGCTTCACTACAATCTCAGTGAAATCTGAGAGGCAGGTGTGTGGTTTCTCTCTCCTTTGTCCCACTGGGGAGGATGGGGACCAGATATTGTCTCTGCCAAGGAGGAGTCTTTTTCTTGCCTCCTGCACTTGTGAGACCTGTGGGTATCCTGGGGACCTGCCAGCCTTCCCCTGGCAACAAGAGCAGAGTACCAGCAGGGGTCAGCCCATAAACCTTGCAGGATCTGCAGAGGGCAGTGAGCTAATAGGGAGAGGCCTCCCTCAAGAAGAATAGCACAAAGGGCCATTGTTTATCAAGCTCATGCCATGTGCCAGGCACACACTTCATCCTCACGATAGCCCTCGGAGGCTGGTGTGGAAAATAAGATCCAGAGAGGTTTGATCACATGCCCCAGGCATCCAGCCAGTGGACCCAGAGAGCCCTAACCATCTCCTGAGCTGCCTACTCTGGAGACAGCAGAAAGCCCACCCCAAAAGGGATTCTGTGGATGGTGTGTGGGTGTGCTCCTTGCTGCAGACAACTTTCTCTGTCTCCACTCTGCTTTGTTTCACCCTCCCTGGGGTCAGAGGCTATGGATAAGAAGCACTAGAGAGTCCTGAGGGCCTTGTTGTCCAGGACTCTGTAATCACTGGGGCCCTGCCTTCTCTAAGCCTTGGGCAGGAACCTACATGGAGATCTCCAAAGGACCAGGCGTGGCACCAGCTCCTTATTCCATGACTTACCCATTATATTGATGGGCAAACTGAGCCCCAGAGAAGTTCAATGACAGTTTAAGCTCACCCAACATGTGACTGTGCTTCTCTGCAAAGCTGATAGACAGGCCAGCCCAGCCTTACAAGGGGGCAATGCTGACTTCATCCAGCTACTGAGCAACTGGGGGACCCCGATCAGAAGAATCACAGCAGCAGCGCTCATCTGACTGTAGAGAGGATTTGTTAGGATAAGTGCAGAATGTAAATTACACTTAAGAATCTTGATCTTCTCTGTTTGACAGAAGACTGCTTTCTTTTTTTTTTTTTTTTTTTTTTTTTTTTTTTT
>NW_006780363.1:342899-346149 GCF_000442215.2 Lipotes vexillifer
CCCGCATCGGCAGGCGGACTCTCAAGCACTGCGCCACCAGGGAAGCCCAAGACTGCTTTCTTTTTCATCTCGGATCCTAATCCTCTTTGTTGTGTATCCAAATAAACACATTTGGATATTTTGCATTATCAAAACAAAACAAAACACCAACACCTAGAAGGCACTTGAGAGATCAGGTAGGAACCAATGCATGCATTTGGTTTTATCGTGTGCCAGTCTCTGTTCTTTGCGCTCCATATGCTGACTTATTTATCCTCACTACATTTCTGTGAGGTAGGTACCATTGTCAGCTCCATTTCAGAGATGAGGTAACTGAGACCCAGAGCAGTGGGCTGGTCCGTGGTTCCGTGGCACTGGTACTTGAACCCAGGGTTCGAGTTCTGATCGGTGGGTTCTGCAGCTTTATTTTCCTCTCTTGGAGCCTGGAAGCAGAGTGGAGGGAGGCCTAGACTGGCAGATGTGTGGAAAGATCTTTCAGGGCAGAATGCCACGAAATGTGGGAGGGTCTGGAGGTGAGAGGATGTAGCGAATTTTAAACCTTACATATTTCACTTTTAAAATCCTCCCCTGATGCTCTCCAGATGCAGGAAGTGGTGAAAGTGCACATTCTTCAAAAGCCATCCCAGGTGAATAATCTGACACTGAAACAGAAGGGAAAGTGGGTTAAGCGTGGGGGAACGTTTACCTGCAGTGCAAGGGCCATGCTGCATGCAATGTCTTTTACCCGAAATCTCGGGAGGTCCTCCTGAGGTTGCTGCTGGCCATACGCACAGGTCAGACAATGTAACACTCACAGTTCTGAGATGTAAAACTCAGGGCAAGACAAGGGGACGCCCCCCCCCCCCACCACTACCACTGACACACACAGAACAAGAGAGCCACGTGCCACAGACCTCTGATAATGCCTTCTAAGACAGTGTATTTTCTAAGCAATGTCCAACAAATAATAATTCCAATTTCAATTCTCAATCAAAAAGTATCCCAAGCTGGCCTGGTCCTCTGGGCCCGGGATCCCGGCCATTCAGCCCACTTCCCTGAGGCTGGAGCATGTCAGGGGCCAATGTGTCACCCCAGCCGCCAGAGTCGGGTCGGTAAGTGCCCAGGCTGCTGCTCAGCAGGCACAAGGGTCTGCACTGAGTCTTCACGGTCAGGTCCCTGGGGTCCTGAACGCCTCCTTGGAGGAGCATGCTGTGGGAGCAGAGGCCCTGGAGTCCCTGCTGCCCGGACTTGGTTGAGGTCACAAGCTCACTGGGCCTCAGTTTCCTCATTTGTCAAGCAAGGATCGTGATGCGTCCCTGGAGGATTCCTGAAACGCTGCTCTGGGGGAAGAAGGGGAATTGGGAGCCCAGATGGTCGGTGTCCTGGAGAGGAAGGAGGCAGAGAACAAGGAGGGAAGCAAAGAGATAGAGAAAGATCCTCCGCAAGGGTTAAGGAGTCTTCACTGCGGAGGGGAAACCGGCTGCTTGGAGAAGTGGATTTTCCAAAATCAGTAGAGGGCGCCACCATTCACAAGCACGTGCGCCAGAGACCAGAGATCCTTGGCACCTAGCTCTCCTGCATCCCATGCCCAATCCATTTCAGGGCCAGTGTGTCACCCAAACCCTCAAAACCCACTCACCTCCCTCCGTGCCTACAACCTGTCTTGGGCCCACACCTCCTTCCCATGCAGCAGACGTATCAGGCTCTAAAGCAGACTGTTCCACGCCCAGCCCCTTCTGGGTTTATTGTTGCTTGTGGGATGGAGGATGGACTCCTTCCTTCTGGCCAGAGTCCATTTGTGGACTGCCCTGCCTTCCTTCCTAGCCCCCTCCCTGGCCCTGCCCCTGCCCCCTTAGCCACCCAAGTCTTCTCCCTCCTGAATCATCCCCACACTCCCACCTGCCCCAGGGCCTTTACACATACCATTGTCATCCCTCAGTTCATCTTCCTTCTCCTTTCTCATGATTTTCGCTCTCATCCTTCAGATGCTTGGTGTTCATGACTAGAAAACCACCTTAAAGTGTGTTAGTGCACACATGGCATTTGCCACCACCATACTTTTTTATTTTCAGAGGGGGAATCTTTTTTTAATTTAATATCTGCCTCTCTCCCCTACTAGAGGGTAATGTTCATGAGGGCAGGAGCCCCTGTTCCCCAGGACCTCCTGCCGGATGCAAGAGTGGGTGCTGAGTGCTGGAATGCCAGGCCCATGGGGGTTTACTTAGGTGCTTAGACTCTGGAGTTTTCTGTCATCTTAGAAGAGTGACTTTCAAGAGTGCAGGGAGTCAGCACTTCTTTGTTCTGGATGCATCTCTCGGTGTCCAGAGAAGCTGTGCGGATTCCTGGTTTGTGTTGGAACAGAAACAGGAGAAAGAGGCTGCCGAACGAAGCCTCCCCCCGCATCACGCACACCTGTCAGAACAATGTGTCCACACCTCTGTGACAGTGTGAATGACAACCCCTGATTTACACCTCATCTCCACCCTGAGGCAAGGCCCGAATCCCAACCTGGTGCTCAGGCTCCAAAACCAAGGTGCCACCATGGGCCAGGCCTGCCTCCAGGGCCTTTGATCTCCTTTGGCCTAGTGAGTGGGGAGCCAACCAGTATTTCCCGCCACTAGCTCCGTCTGGAGAGCAGGGACAGCTCAGGCAAGTCCCGACTAACAGCAACGTGTGAGCTTTGTCTTAAAGCAGAAAGGACAGTCTCCGGGAATGTTCCAAGGGTGCATTTGGGAGGAGGTGCATGTAAAGGCCTGGAGGGTGGAGGACAGATGTGGCATATTCAGGACCTTATCACTGGTGGTCTTCAAGGAAAGGCTCAGACTATGGTAGCAACAGAGGATGAGCCTCTAAGGGATTTAAAACAGAATCTGCTGCAGGAAAGATGACCATGGCGGCCATAGGGAGCTCTCCCTGAGGGTGAAGGAGAGGCCTGGAGCGGGGAAAGGAGAGGAGGCTGTGGCTCCACTCCAGCAAGAAGAAGGGAGGCCTGGGTCAAGGCCAGCCCACAGGAGGGCAGCAGGGACAGAGAGGCGAGACGGAACCCAGCACCCTGCTGCCACCTGCCACAGACTAACTGAGCCCATGGCCTGAGGACTGAGCAAACCTAGCAGCAGGGACTGTAACTGTCCAGACAGCATGAACCCTCCTGCTCTGGTTCCGTCCGCTGGCCGCACCCTCTAAAGGTGGCAGCAGGCTGGGAGAGGGGCCGGGGTCGGGGGCAGGTGTTGAAGATAAAGCCACCCAGAAAAATGAACTTAAACTGATAAGT
>NW_006780363.1:346387-361899 GCF_000442215.2 Lipotes vexillifer
TAGGGAAGGAAGAAAAGAGAGAAAAAGATGGAGGTGTGTGGAAAGAGGGGGTTAATAAGATTGAGAATCAGAGAATGGATCTCCAAGAAGGTAGATTTTAAGCTGAATCTTGAGAAACCAGTAGGAGTTGGTGAGGTAAAGTGTCTGGAAATGTCTTCAAGGCAAACAGAACAGCACAGACCAAGCCACTGAGGAGGTAAAGCACACGGGCCTCGAGGAGCAGACAGTGCAGAGTGGCTGCAGCACAGCCCCTAAGGGGCGGCAGGAGTGGAGGCCGAAGAGGCAGTGAGGCCTGGACAGCCCTAGTGAGACCCTCTCTAGATCTGGCGAGGCTTTGAGGAGGTCTGGGGAGGCCTTATTGAGTTGGGTCCTTAAGAGCGGGAGCCAGGTCTGGGGCCTTCCTGTCTCCGGGTCTAACGCAGGTCCCGCACAGCACAGATGCTTGATAATAATCAGCCTCACACCAGAATGGATGATCTTTTGGCCCCAGCACTGAGGGTCCTGATGGCTCTTCCTTAGGGGCTGGGGTGGTATTCTTTGGAAGGTCCAGGCCTTGCCTGGGTCCCTGTTGGCCAAGCTGTACTCACTTTAGCCTGCCTGAAGGAGGAGGACCCCCAGCGGGCAGCACAGGCTCTTTTTCTTTGCTAATTACTACCTGACATTTTAATGTTCACATTTAATGGCATTCTCCACCCTTTAGTGCAAAAAACCAAAAACGCATGAAGCCTTAGAGGCCTATAAACCAAATAACAGAACTTTTGTAAAACTCTTTGAAGTCCCTGCTGGAACCTAAAACTTTCTTTCCCTTTGAATGTGCCGATTGTGTGATGGGGCTTTTGAAATGAGGAAAAGAATCAGGGATCTGGCAACATATTCACACCAAAATGTGCTCGCAGGGACACACACACACACACACACACACACACACACACACACACGGGCTGGAGACACCCGTAAACCTGTCACTGCCTCTCAGGGACCTTCTGAGCCCATGGATTTCTTGATTCTTTCCTGGAAAGCAGCACAAATTACCCAGAAGATTGTCACTTATGAGCTGAGGGCTCCGAGTTCACAGTCTAGGCTGCCATCCCTCATGTGTGACCTGGGCAAATGACCACATATCCATTTCCTCGTCGAATGGGCAGCGGTGACATCCAGGAATGAGCCCTTCACACGGTGCCTGGTATGTGAGCCCATCCCGTCCACACTGGGTTTAGAAAGGTGACTTATTACGTGTACACCCAATTGTGAGGTCACTTTATAACCATACAATCTTTTAGAAGATTTTCCATGGGAATGAATTCACCTTCCAGACAAGGGCCCTCCTTCAGACACAGTGTTCAAGAGCAGCTTTGGAGCGATCAGGTGGGGAGGCCTGCTCTGAGTTGCCTTCACGTAAATGCTTATGAGGTGCCCAATGACAGTTGTGCCATCAGGATGCTCTAATGCAAGGTCTTTTTGAGGTTGGTCCGCAGCTCACATGAGGCAGGCTCATCACTCCCACTTCATCTTCTTTCCCAGCGGCTCTGAAAGCAGAAAGGAGTGGTGACAGGGTGCAGTTTCTACAGTGCATCAGCTTCTCCCATCCCACTTAGAATTCTGCAGTGAGACTTTGCCGGCCTCCCATAAGGAGGTGGAGGCCAGTACCCCTCTACTTTGAATCCAGGCTGGACATAGAGGCTTGCTTGTAACCAATAGAATGCAATGGAAGTAATGCTCCGTGGCTCTGTGTTGGGTCAGCAGAGGCCTTGCAGCCCCTGTCTCGGTCTCAAACACTCCCTCTTGGAACGTTTCTTCTTGGAATCTAGATGCCACGCTGTGAGGAGTCCAAGCCCAGACAAGAGGCAGTTGACAGCTACGGCAACAGAGATCTGCTTATTTGGCAGCCCAGCCTTCCAGTCATCTCAGCTCAGGCACCGGACACAAGAGTGAGGAAGTCTCCTGATTGTTCTAGCCTGAGCTGAGTCCCCGATAGCGGAGAGCATAAACTACTCAGCCCCTCTCTGCCTTGTCCAAATTCCTCACCCACAAATCTGTGACCTGAAATAGCTCTTGTTTTATACCACTGAATTTGGGATAGTTTATTAAACAGCAAATGAAAATGACAGCAGCAACCATGATGTTCAGATAATGCATTGCTGGAGGTCAAACTGGGAAACAGGAGATGGGTGGTATGACCATATAACTTATTGTTTAACCTGGAATACTTCTGAAAGTTTAAGGGGGCACTATTAATATACATGTCACGATAATGAGCAGAAACTGGAATTCTTCTGGAATCCTGGCCACCCTAGTAATGGGTCTACCTCATCACTGATACTCCTTTCCTTCTCTTCCTGTTCTGTGGGGGGGAAAGCCTGGGCTTGGCTTTAGAAGATCTGAATTTATTTTCCTGTTGTCATTTTACCAGCTGAATGGCATTGGATACCACTGATACTAGATAATCTTAGATGCCCTTCCCAAACCTCAGTTTTCTAGTCTGCAAAATGGAAATAATAATTCTTTTCTCTCTTCAGTCTTCAAGCCATAGCAATTAACTTCATCCTATGGCATTGCAGAAATTGTCCTGGAAGACGTCCTCAGTGACTGGCTCACGGCCAATCCAAAAAGTTCTGTTCAGTTCTCGCCTTACATGACCCTTCAGTGGCATCCAACTGTGATGGTTAATTTTGTGTGTCAGTTTAACTTGGCCATGGGGTGCCCAGATATTTGGCTAAATATTATTCTAGGTGTGTCTGGGAGGGCATTTCTGGATGAGATTAACATGTGAATCAGTAGAGGGGTTGATCCTCCAAGAAGGTAGAAATCTTAAGTGTGCAAGGAAATAGTGAATTACATAGACGATGGTCATATTGTTGTGTGTCTTGAAGGATGCCTCATCTAAGAAGACAAGGGGAATGAAATGAACAAAGACACTGTGTACAGTTGGAGGACTGGAAGATGATACAGGTGAGAGTGAAGATGAAGTAAGATGAAGAGCCAGAGGTGGACCACCTCTCATATCACCCTAAATGCCACTCTAAAGATATCAGCACATATCTGTAGCTGCCAGAGAGTGTGGGTGGCCACAGGCTGAACAGTGACATTGAACCAATTCCCTTCCCCCTTTACTTTTTCAATCTACTCTTAAAATGTCAGTTAATAAATTAATCAACATTGACAGTAAAAGAGTTTGTGCTAGATTTTTCTGTCCTGATCCCCTGTAATTCTGTCTGAGGAGGAAAACTGGGCAACTCAGCTTGTCTGGCATATATTAGATGTTGATGAATATTTGTTAAGATGAACAAAGTGTACTTTAACACAAGTTGAACTAAAGTCAAAGCCTTTGGGAAAACTTTGGAACACTAATGAAAATATCGTTTTAGATGCTTAATGAAAAATATTTACCCGTAATGAACCTTAAGTGAGCTGCAAATTATTCAGTTCAGTAACTGGTGGTTATTTAGCTAAGTCTTGATTACATGTAATGTAATTGTCAATGGACAACGCTGCAGTGCTGAGTTTCCCCTCCTCCCCCTGCCTGGACATACTTTTCATAAAAGGACACTTTCCTGTTTGTACAGCAGATGGAGGCTCACATGGGAATTCTTTGTATGCCCTGCAAGCAATCCAAGCATCTGACTTCCATTCTCCACTCACAGCTGGGGCAAGTGTGAGAAGTCAGCAGAAAGTTGGAGGTTTGTTAACAGGGGGTTTATCTTGGCATTCAGTTGCAATTAAATCCAGTGGGTTAAAAGCTTCTGAAGGCATTACCCTCATTTAACAGGGCACTTTTAAAGAGTGTTTCCACGATGAGCAATATTCATCACCAATGTTATATACGGCTACCTTTTACCCTCAAATAATGTTTTCTTTCCTTGGAAGGGAAAGAAACTTTCCCATCATCATAATTGAATCCAAACATCTGTCACCCACAAAGGCATGGTTTTAGAGGTCAGCTAATGGATGGATATCTGGCTTACAGAGCACCCTGAACCACAGTGTGCCACACATTTACACCCACACCTACATGCACATGCACATACCCCAAATGCATTACTCCAGGAAACTATACTTTTCACGATCATTTCTTTGAATAAAAGTAAGACAGCAATGAATGTAGCTGGAATAGTCAAAAGAGCAAGGGACTTGGGGACAGCAGACCTCGGTTCTGCCTTCATATCTGCATAACCTCTCTAGATCTCAGTTTCCACACCTGTGAAAAATGTGACTGATGAAGCCACCTCCACCATTTAACTCTTGTAACCCACCAACGACCTTATGTGTTCGTGCATTGGTGCATTGGCATGGACTCCTCACAGCACGGCATCTAGATTCCAAGAAGAAGTGTTCCAAGAGGGAGTGTTTGAGACCGAGACAGGAGCTGCAAGGCCTCTGCAAGGTCCCAGCTGCGTTCTACTAGAGGCTTGTCATCCTTCAAGGCTCAGCGTTTTTGATGTTGCTTCCCCAAGGAAGCCCTCCGTGGTTCCCTCAGGTAGAGTGACCAGCTCATTTTTTAGCATCCCAGAAACCTTGCAGCTAGTTGCATTATTGTATTCATTGCATTCTATGGCAACCAGTGCCAGTTTTCCAATCTAAACGATTAATCCACAGAGAACAGACCAGGGCTTATTTTTCTCCATTTCCCTGGTGGCAAGCAAAGGATTAGCACAATGTAGGTGCTAAGAAAAGGTTGAAGGAAAGAATAAACAATTGGATGAGTAATTACTTGAATGACACAACACCCTAAAGGCAACATCACAGAAGAAAATCTGTCAGCTGACCCCCAGGCTCTCCCCCTCCACAATGATAAGAAAGTGGTGTTGCTGAAATCCATTGCTTGTCACATCTCATGCTTCTGGTCCATCACCTTCAGGGTAGAGCCCAGACTCCCCATCAAGGTAACCCATGTCATTAGGACTGAGTTGCTATCTCTCTTTCACCTCTCTCCTCCCCTCCCCTGCCATCTGCTATGTTCCAGGGAATACAGTCAAATTTCCTGACATACTATGCTCTCCCATACCTTCAGGTCTATCCCTCTGCCCTACCTCCATCTTCCCTCTTCACCTAGCTAATCCCTACCTGTCTCCAAGGCTCAGCTAAACTGACTCTGCCCCCAGAAAGCTTTCCTAGATTCCATAAACTTTCTATTCTCTGCCTGCCAGAATGCCATCCTTGACCTTAACAGGTTTGTCTCTTTGAGGGTCTGTAAGCAACTTGAAGACAGAGGCTGGGCCCCCGCTCACCTCTGTACCCCCAGGGCCTGACACTGTGCCTGACCCTGAATGACCCCTCAGTTAACATTCCTGCCATGAATGGGTGGGTAGATGAATAATGTGTCAGCCTGGTCAGTAGAAAGTAAGATCTAGAGTTCAAGCACAAAGCATTTGGAGTGTTGTGTGCACACCATCCCACCAACCAGAGGGTTCGTCTTCTTGACCTTGACCAGTTTCCGAGAAAAGTTTTATAAAATCCCCCACTAAGGCCATTAGCTTTTCAATTTCTCATTGTAATTCATCGTGTGTGTGTGTGTGTGTGTGTGTGTGTGTGTGTACCTACACACGTGCATTTGAATATTTATAAATATATATTCAGTTAATAGATATTGAATCAATGCTGTTAGGTATCTACAAGTTTATTATTACCTTAACCCCTTGATAAAGTCTGAATTTGCCTGGATTATCTTGTTTTACCTCTTACTTCCCTTCCTTCCACACCCCTTCACACACTTTTACTTTCAACCTTTCTGTGTTGTTTAGTTTTAGGTAAATCTTTTGTGGGCAGCTTATGCTATAATTTTTAAAAATCCAATTTAATTATCTGTGTTTTCTAGTTGAAGAGTTTAATTCATTTACATTCATTAGTATTACTGATTTTTACTTCTTTTTGTCATTTAATGTTATGTTCCATTTATTATGCTTATTTTTGCTACATTTTTTTTTCCTTTCCTGCTTTTTGTTGGATTAGTAGTGCTTTCATTCTTCCTATTACCCACTTGGCTGCTTTGGAAATTAGAGATCCTATTACTGTTGCAGGAGTGTCCTCTAGAAATTTTACCTTACAAAATCACATTTATGTTTTTCTAGAAATGTCTACAATTATTCAGTATCTTTATTCTCATCCCAAATAAGATACTGCTTTAGCATGCCTCCAGTGCCCTCCAAACACCCCTGCCCCATCACCTTCCGTAGTTTTAGTTCCATATTTACTTTTTCTATCAAGAGTGAATGGTATCTACCAACAGTTTGCCCATTATTTTGATTATCATTTCTTCTTGTAGCCCACTCTTCTCTGGATTTATTTTCCTCCTTGTTGAACTCATCCTTTAGTAGTTCTTTCAGTGAGGGTACGTAAGGGATAAACTATCTTAATCTCATATGTCAGAAATGCCATTATTTCAAATACTCTGTAGTGAGAGTTAACAGGGCACAGAATTCTAGGCTGACAGTTTCTTTGAAGATAATATGCTGTATTATCTTCTTGCCTCTATTGTGGATGACTGGAAGTCAGCCGTCAATCTGGGCATGCTGCCTTTGTAGACAATCTCTTTGCAGACTTTAAGATTTCAACTTTATCTCTGATGTTTTGTTTTCTTGTTACAATGTATATTAAGAAATAGATTTATTTCCATTTATTTTAGTATGTGCTTTCAATCTGAAGTTCCCATCCTTTGTTAACTCTTAAAAATTTTCATCTGTTATCACTCCAAACATTGCCCCTTCTCCTTTCCCTCTACTCCTTACTGCTGGAGCTTGCATTAGAAGAATGACGGAGATTTTCAATGCCCTTCATATAGCTTAACTTCTCTTTCAAATATCCACGTTTGCTACTACATATTTTTCTTTTTATGGAGCTCAGACACAGAGCTCTGATGTCTCTTCCTTTTCTTGTACAAACATCAGTTGTAATGGATTAGGGCCCCATTCTTATGACCTCCTTAAAGATCCTGTCTCTAAACACAGTCAGATTGGAGGTTTGGGCTACCACATATGGACTTGGGGGGACACATTTCAGTCCATAGCACTCCTGCTAAGACCTGTGTCAGAACCAAACAGAAACAAGTAGTGCAGCAAATGGAGACTTGTGCATTTGGTACTTCTCCTCTTTTAGTCAATGGTCAACAACAAGAATACAGTGATGACTTTTGTGATGCAGAGCTCACAACCTCTGTCTCTTGTGTGCATATTCCATCACCCTCATGAATCTCTATTATGTGTTATGAGTGTATGGGGGACGGTTGTCCAGTGAGGCTGAACTTTAGATTATTTTAGTGAGGTCCACTGCTGGTTATTAGTAGAGACACTGCATTATCTCAGGGCCAACTTTCTTTGTTCTTGGTTTACTGGTTGGTAGTGAGTAAGGGCCCTCTGCTTATGTTTATTGTTTTGCATTGAGAAGGTCACATTCTTCTCAATATCATTCATGGTTTCTGGAAGAAGAAAAGATCCTAGGTCTCCCTTTTTGAGGTTTAATGTTAGGGAGTGGATTGAGGGGGACCCTACTGGTTGAGCCGATAGGAAAAGACAAAGAGTCCCTAACAGGGGATGAACTGTGAGGGCAGAGAGGGTGGGACTGGTCACCCTGGCCCAACATAGGCCCTAGGTGGCCATGAGAGGACATGGCTGAGGCTGGACATCCCTCCTGTCAGGTCCACTAGGGCACTTTTAGTTTTTTAAGGAACCTCCATACTGATCTCCATAGTGGCAGCCATAAAAAGAAATGAAATTGAGTTATTTGTAGTGAGGTGGATGGACCTAGATTCTGTCATACAGAGTGAAGTAAGTCAGAGAGAGAAAAACAAATACCGTATGCTAATACATATATATGGAATCTAAGAAAAAAAAAAGGTCATGAAGAACCTAGGGGTAAGTTGGGAATAAAGACACAGACCTACTAGAGAATGGACTGGAGGACACAGGAAGGGGGAAGGGTAAGCTGGGACAAAGTGAGAGAGTGGCATGGACATACATACACTACCAAACGTAAAATAGATAGCTAGTGGGAAGCAGCTGCATAGCACAGGGAGATCAGCTCGGTGCTTTCTGACCGCCTGGAGGGGTGGGATAGGGAGGGTGGGAGGGAGGGAGACGCAAGAGGGAAGAGATATGGGAACATATGTGTATGTATAACTGATTCACTTTGTTATAAAGCAGAAACTAACACACCATTGTAAAGCAATTATACTCCAATAAAGATGTTAAAAAAAAAAAAAAGGAAACCATGGCAAAAATATTTATTTATGGATCGAATGCATGCTTATTTAGCACCTACTTTGTGCCAAAACCAGAATTAGGCTTTGGGGACACAGAGAATCAACACTGACTCACCTGCAAGGAGCCCCTGGTCAGAGAGGAAACACCTCAGTCACCCTTGCTGATGCTATGTAATGTGTGTAGAGTGATAATGCCTGGATTGATTGGAAGGAAGGCTTCCCGGGGGAGGTGTCCTATGGGCAGTTCACTGAGGAGTGAATGAGAGCTCGTTAGGAGAAGAATGAGGTGTCAGGCGGTGGCCAGCTGTCTTTATTCCACATCTGTGAATGTAAGAGTCTTCCATCCAATGGGTGGGGCTGAGCCCATCTGTGACCACAGATGGTTCCAGGGAGGAGCTGGCGGTCACCCACACTGACTGATGTGAAATCTGCAGGTGGGGACGTCTGGGGGTGTGTGCAGCATGCTCCAGCATCGGAACTCTCCGTCCTGCACTTGGCATGTTCCCCTGACATGGGAACATTCCCCTTGCATCTGGCCAAACTGGAGCTGGTGCTGGAGACACAGAGACCTCCCCAGCCTGGCGGGCCCCTCTGCCCAAGTGGAATGCTCCCCAGGAGGAACCCCATCAACAACTCCTGCCTTCATCTGCTTTTCATCATCCTCCCTTCTCGTGTTAACAAAACATTTTCGTATTCGCCAACTGCTTGATGCTGGGTCAGGAAGCTCACCCTCACGTGGGAAGCCCAAAGGGTGAAGCTCCTTGACCAGGCACTTCTGTAAATCACAGTTTATTTAGGTCTAGGGGTGTGGTCCCAGTGCTGGCAAGCCCTGCACCATGCTTCAGATTCCCAGGGCAATCTGGTTCGTATCAGCTGAGCAGTCCCCAGGCCCCAGCTGGCTGCAGAATGCTCTCTGGCAGAGGTCTGAGTTCTAACAAGGCTCTGTTTGTCTGCAGGTCTCATTTTGGTACCTGCTAACAGAATCAGGGTGCATCCGGGATCATTCATCCCACAGTTTCTTAAGTTGCTGTCAATAGGACTTTGGCTAAACCTCTTCCTCATCTCTCCAAATAAGTTACGGAAAGAGCAGCTTTCTGGGCCATCACGCATGTCAGCAATCAAGTGACAGCCCCTGGGAGGTCCCACAACCCGACTGAGGGTATTGCTGGTGAGTTGGTGTTGTTTGAAGCCAGGATCTCAAAAGCACTAGGACGCCTTGGAAAGGGAGGAATCCCACCATCACTTCTCCACTGTGGAGTTAGTACACCCTAAGGGGTTTTCTAAGAAACAGAGGCACATGTACAGAAATGCACAGGAAAACAGGTGACTGTCCTTTCCCTTGGTGGTGACAATGGCAGGGATGCTCAGGCACCTGGGAGAGCATATGGAAATATGATGGCAGTGTTCTGGGCCTTCCATGCTGTTTCTATGTTTTGGGAATTTATGGTGCTGATTCCCAGCATCCAGATTCTCACCATGGACGGGAGTGGGTTTTCAATGATTGCATATGCTTCCCTGGCACAGAGATCCAGCAGAAAACGGGTCCAGCCAGGTGGAATGCAGGGAGTGGAATGCCCTGGCTGTCAACCTTCCTTCTGAGCTCTGACGCAAAGTGAAGACAGCAGGAGAAGCAGCCTGGAGAAAGGTCCCCTGTGCAGGTGAGGGTTTGCAGCCTGGCCAGTGCCTAGGGAGGGCGGGAAATCTAGCAAAGGGAGAAGCCCGCTAATACATAAAGGAGCATGAGAAGCTGGAGGGAGCTGAGACCTTGGGTCAAGTTAAAATTAATAAATACTGAGAGGCAAGAAGTGATGGCAAGTGATGGGGCAGAGGAGTCCAGAAACCCAGGAGAGATGCAGTCAAGTGAGCTGTTGGGTTGCAGCTATTTTTATTAAGCTCGGTTCCTATGGTAGATTTTACCAAATGGCCCCAGAGATTCCAGCTCCTCCCATCCAGTGCTGAGTCTTTCTTCACCCCCTTGAGCTGGACTTGTGACTTGCTTTGGCCAATGGGATAAGTAGCCCATGTGACACAAGCAGAAACTTGCTTGCCCACTAGGGTTCCCCCTCTCACTGCTCTTGGAACTCCACTGTCATGTGATTACATCTGGGAACCTTTTGGATAATGAGAGACATGGAGTCCAATTCTCCCTTTCCCCCTCCTCCTCCTCTCTTCTTCCTTGACTTTTTACTGTTAAGTTTTGAGAGTACTTTATATATTCTAGATACTAGTCCTTTGTTGGATATGTGGATTGCAAATATTTTGTCCCAGGCTGTAGCTTATCTTTTCATCTTCTTAAAAGGGTCTTTTGTGGAATAAAACTTTTTGTATTTATAAAGTCTAATTTATCAATTTTTCGATTTATAAATTGTGCTTTTGGTGCTAAGTCTAAGAACTCTTTGTCTAACCCTAGCTCCTGGAGGTTTTCTCAGGTGTTTTTTGGTTCTGTTTTTTACATTTAAGTCCCTCATGTATTTTGAGTTTGAGTTAATTTTTATGAAGTTGTAACACTTAGGTTGAAATTCTTTTTTCATTCCTTTCCTTTTCTTTTTCTTTCTTTCTTTTTTTTTTTGCAGTTGGGTTGGGGGTGAGTGGGCCATATGAATGTCCAATTGCTCCAGCACTTTTGTTGAAAAGGCTGTCTTTCTTCCATTGAATGTTTTTTGCACTTTTGTCAAAACTCAGGTAGGCATATTTTTGTGGATCTGTTTCTTCGTTTTTTTTATCCCATTCCACTGATCTGTGTGTCTCTCCCTCCGCTGATACCACACAATCTTGATTATCATAAGTATATAGTAAGTGTTAAAATCAGGTAGACTATTTCTTCCCATTTTATTATTCCTTTAAAAATTTGTTTTAGCTATTCAAGATCCTTTACCTTTTCATATAAATTATGGAATAATTTTGGCTATATCTGCAAAAAAATCTTTCTGGGAATTCGATAAAATGGCAATAAACCTGTATGTCAACTTGGGGAGAATTAACATTTTTACTATATAGTTCTTAGCGTACAAGTTCTGTACATATTTTGTTAGATTCATACCTAAGTATTTCATTTTTCTGAGCTATTATAAATGGTACTGTATTTGGTATATTTATTTAAAAATAGAAGTTTATGTTTGCTATTCCATAAATGAAAAACAGGTATCACTTGTCATAAATAGAGAATAATCACAAAAATACAGTCATACGTCATTTAGCTGTGCCTTACTTTATGGCTCTTCGCAGATACTGTGTTTTTTACATATTGAAGGTTTGCAGCAACTCTGCGTCAAGCAAGTCTATCGGTGCCCTTTTTTCCAATAGCGTTTGCTCACACTGTGTCTCTGTGTCACATTATGGTAATTCTATCACCATCTCAAACTTTTTCATTATTATTATATTAGTTACGGTGATCTATGATCAGTGGTCTTTGCTGTTATTATTGTAACTGCATATGTAGTAGAAATAGCAAGAGAACTAGAATTACAAGTGGAGCCTGAAGATGTGACTGAATTGCTGCCATGTCACGATAAAACTTTAATGGTTGAGGAGCTGCTTGTTATGGATGAGCAAAGAAAATGGTTTTTCGGGATGGAATCTACTGGTGAAGATGCTGTGAAGATTGTTGAAATGACGACAACGTATTTAGACTACTACATAAATTTAGTTGATAAAGCACTGGAAGGGTTTGAAAGGATGGACTCCAATTTTGAAAGACGTTCTGCCGTGGGTAAAATGCTATCAGATAGTATTGCATGCTATGGAGAAACGGTTTGTGAAAGGAGAGCCAAGCAGTGAGGAAAACTTCATTCTTGTCTTATTTTAAGAAATTGTCTCAACCACGCCAGCCTTTAGCAACCCCCGCCCTGGTCAGTCAGCAGCCATCAGCATCGAGGCAAGACGCTCCACCAGCAAAGAGACTACGATTCGCTGAAGGCTCAGATGATGGTCAGCGTTTTTTAGCAATCAAGTATTTTTTAATTGAGTATATACATTTTTAGACATAATGGTACTGCACGCTCCCATGATGTCTGTTTGCTCAGTTCCACTCACTAGGTGAGTGTCTGAATAAATAGCCTTGTCCGAACCTGGCTGGGGAGGCAAGGGGGCTAAGGGTGAGGGAGGTAAGGAAGCATGGGGCAAAGCAAAGAGCAGCCCCTGAGTTCACAGCTCAGACCTGCCACGCAAGGAGGGGAAGCAATTTGTCCAAGGATGCACGTTCATCAGATGAGAGCCAGGATTTGGACTCCAGGTTTACCTGGGCCCTTCCCACATGCCCCTCGGCCTCTATGGAGATTCAGAGGACCAGGATGGAGCAGCCTACAATGCTGAGCACGCAGGTGATGCAAGAGCAGGAGGGGCTGCCGCCAAGCCCCTGGGCGAAGGGGAGGACGTGTGTCTTCCCTCTGCCCTAGACAGCGCCCAGCTAGGGCCCATCCTGCATCCTTGGAGCTCCAGACAGAGGTCTCGTCCCAACTTCCTCCCCAGCAGGGCTGAGCGCACTGCAACAGTTCAACGCAGCTCCCAGCAAACCCCAAGTGAACCCTTGGGGGCTTTATTTTCATTTCTTCTTGGCAGGACGTAACTTCCTGCTTCTAAGAAAAACATCTTTCAGCAGAGCCACGAACCAGGCCCAGGGTGTCCACACATCCCCCAGCTCTGACGGAACAGCAACGTGATGAGCTAAATGGAGCCTGATTGGAAGCACATGGAGCCTGTTTCCTTTCAAAATCCCCGAGGGTCTCAGGCCTGGAGGAGAGAGGTCTTTGATAAGTCATGTCGGAGCTTTTATTAGGTCCACTGTGTGCGAGCAAAAGCCAGGCAAAGGAGGAGGAGACCAAGGGCCCCACTCGGGAGGACTGAGGAGCCGGAGCTGCCAGGCCAGGTTCAGGACCAAAAACCAGAGGGAGACCAGTGTTTACTGAGCATCTACTATGTGCCAGGTGCTGGGCTAATCCAGGGCCAGGAGAAGTAAGACAAGTGCCCATCCTGACTGGTGCAGAAAAGGGTTCATAGACCGTAGTTACAGGGCACAGAGAAGAAAGGCAGGATATCTTACTGTGAGCAGACGTCCACCTGGCACACCATGATGCCGAGCTGTGACTGGTGCTCTGTCCTCATCCTCACCTCTGTGGATAAAGCGGAGGTGCATTTGCCTGAGCCAAGGGTGCACTGTTCTGAGTCTTCCCCCTCTCTCCTCCCTTGTTGCAGACAGATCTGTTCCTGGCCCAGCGTCTCAGGGAGCTCCACACAAGAACAGAGAGGTTCAGGGTACGACAGGGAGGGGCAGTGAGGAGCTGGAAGAGGGAAGCAGCAGAGGGCCTGAAGGGTCCAACAGTGCAACATTGTCTGTAGGAAGCCCACGCCCCCCTCCCTAGGCAGCTGGGGTGGGGCTCCACGTCTGGCCCTCACCAGTAAGAGTAGCACAGCTTGGTCAGACTGGGGTACCTGCAGACAACTGGTCTTGCCAACTATCATGGCCAGGATGTAGGTCACACATAGTAGCCACTGGGTTTGTCACTAAGCTTTGGTGGCTTGTAAACAAATATCCTTTACAATATAATATCCTTTACAATATCCTTTACAATATAATCTTCACTTCATTAATAATTTCCTTGCAATCTCTGGGAAACAGCATTGCTCCAAAGAACATTACAGAGGCTCTTTCATATACATATAAGACAGGAAAGGGTTCTAAGACCACTGGACTCGGGAATCTGACAGCAATGTTTCCAATTGTACTTTCTGAACTGATTCAGTCTTCAGTTATCAGTTTTCTTATCTGTGAAATGGGAACAAGACACTTACCTTATGGATTTGGCGTGAGGGTTATTACCTTATGGATTTGGCGTGAGGGTTATTTTCATTATTCATGTATTCCTTTTTGTTACAAAAAGATTAGGGTTTCTTAGGATACATAAGATAGACTAAAATGGTATAAAAATAAAAGATGGGGAATTCCCTGGCGCTCCAGTGGTTAGGGCTCTGTGCTTCCACTGCAGGGGGCACGGGTTTGATCCCTGGTTTGGGAATTAATGTCCCGCATGCCGCGCAGCCAAAAAATAAAATTTTAATTTAAAAAAAAGAGGGGAGAGAGTCAAAAGAGAGGGTAGAAATTGAATTCAAAACTAAGGCCAACAACCACTTTCCATAATGATATTTCACTTTCTAAGGGTGAGGAACAGTTTTCTCTCTAAGAATTCTTGCTACATGTGAAAATAGGACCCAGTGTTTTCTGCAGTCCATGGAGGTCATATGATGATGAGGGACAAGTCCCCACAAGAATCTCAACAGTTCTTGGTACCTAGATGAGGCAGCAGTTAAGCCTGGAAGTCTTTTTAAAAGAGAATGCCGTGTGGGAAAATGAATGATGTCCTAGGGAAATATTATCAGTTCTTAGAGAGGGAACACTTTCAGGCTGGATAAATAGCATTATGCAACAAAGCAATTTAGTGAAAGTGATTGTGCACTCCAGGTGCCCGAGACTCTTGGCTTAGCTGTCTTGGTGTAGATGTAGATTTCACAATACCGGGAAGAATGACATAGCTAATGATCTTTCAAGAAATCATCCCTATCACATGTCAACAAATTGAAGATTGTCCTCTCCAACAGCTACAAGATGGGCAGCGGCTCTCAGTTGCTGATTAAATGCAGACCCCATAAGCTTTGGCAAGAAGTTGAGCAGAGGAAGTGTTGGCCTCCTCCTGGGAAAATTGAGATGCCCAACAACGACTCAGGCCTCAGCTTTTGCTTAGGGGAGGGTGTGTGTGTGTCTGTCTGTGTGTTCTGTAATCATCTGTAGAAAATTAGTTTGAATCCACTAGAAAAGGCAGACTTTAATGGGGAATCAAGGCCGTAACATATATATACCTTATTAAAACACTATAGTTTTAGTCTTGAAAATATTCAGGCAACATGTAGCTCTAATACATAGTCCTTTGGGCCACAGACTGAGATACTACATCTCATCATCTGCATAGAAGACGATGCATGTATTTCTATTACTTACATTCTCTATACCAGGCAATTACAGGTCCATCTTAACTGAGGACCTTATAAGATAATGAATAATTTTGGAGGTATATTTTTCAGGGCTAGAATGTATTTTTCTAAACTTTAACTTTATAACAGTGATACACTTAGTAGTAAAACATCCAAACAATGCTGAAAATGTAGAAGAAAACTCTCCCTCCACTTTTCAAAGATTTTGCCTTTGCTTTTCCTGCCCGCGACCTCCATGCTCTCAATGATACGTTCAGAGCTCTATTTCTTGACCTGTCAACTCTCAACAGTGCCTCTTGGCTCCCCCTATTAAAAAAAAAAAAAAAAAAAAAAAAAAAAA
>NW_006780363.1:361987-365275 GCF_000442215.2 Lipotes vexillifer
GAGCCACAACTACTGAGCCCACGTGCCACAACTGCTGAGGCCTGTGCACCTAGAGCCCGTGCTCCACGGCAGGAGAAGCCACCAGAGTGAGAGGCCCGTGCACCGCAGCGAAGAGTAGCCCCCGCTCGCCACAACTGGAGAAAGCCCACGCACAACAACAAAGATCCAATGCAGCCAAAAATAAATTTAAAAAAAAGAAAAGAAAAAAAAAAGAAAAGAAAATTTAAATTACTTACACCAGATTTTACTCAGCCAAAACTTTATTTATATATATAATTATATTCGTTCTCCTTTAGCTCTTTTAGCTTACCTTTACTATTTAAAAATATGCTCGAAGCTATTTCTTGATCTCTATTTTACAGGACACGTTTTTGAGTCTCCATCAGGTTAACTGAAAAAATTAAGATTTCTGCTTTCCCTGCTCTTCCCCTTCCTCCCCCATCTCATTTTCTGTCATTTCTATTTTTAATTCAAACTGCTAAGGTTTATAATATTTTCTTTCTCCTCTGTCAATATATCATATTTTATTGAATATAGCGTGTCATCAATTCTATGACACATCATGGTTTGATGTTCCATTAAGTTTAAAAAAATGCTGCCAATGATATTGCATTAATTATAAAATTTGAAAAAAGTATATTTTTTATGAAGTTATGAAAGATGGTAGTCTCCTGTGCTTGCCTATCAGTTAGTTCTAAAAATAAAAAGGAACTACTTTTATAATATTATTATTATGTAATATTCCAGTAGAGTGATTAGGGCCATAGAGAAGAAATATAAGCTTTTGTCACTAAACCAGTGCTACTCCAGTGGAATTGCTCTATGTCAGGGAGATTCTCTTTTCTTATTGTCCATAATTTTCCCCACATCATGCAACATTTTTGTGTTCTTCATATGGTTTTCTTATACACCTTTCTTGGAATGTTTATTGTATATATTTTTCTTATCATTTAAAAAAGCAGTGTTTTGCCTTCACCTTATCACTAAGATTGTCTGGTCTTGAAATCATATAATATGTTGTAAAATCCACTTTTTCCTTGAAAATATTCTTCTTGGGACCCTCTGGTTGGACCAGTTGGTTTCTAGACCTACCACATAGCGGTTGTCCTTAGATTTTCTCAGCATTGAGTACTGGTTTATATCTTCGGTTTCTCAAAAGCATATACATTTTCTCCTCTTCATTAGATTACTTCTTCATTATTTTGCAGCATAGCCTCAGGTGATTTTTTTCCCCAAAGGAGTGAGAAGAAAGTGTGTATTTCCAGATCTACAAATACTCTGAGACATTTTCTGACTAAACTTGTTCATTTATCTCTGCTTCCTCACCAACCCCCACTAAAATGATAGTGATCTTTTTAAAGCACAAACAGTTTTTTGAAAGAGATAAGAGAGTAGTTAATATCAACACAATGTTGTAAGTTACAGAGGCGAGGACAAATGGTGTGTGGCTGAGCAGAATCCCAAGCCTCAAATGGTAGATGGCTCAGCATTTAGCATAATGGCTAGTCCACCACTGTCCTCCACGGGCTCAGAAACTGGTAACCCAGCTGCCTCTGGGATGAGGGTACACAGGGAGTTTGACAGCAGTGTATTTAAGCTTGTTAATGGTTCCCTCAGGATCTGATGATCTTTGGTTCCTCATTATGATTGAATTATGATTATGAATAAAGAGTCAAGCACAGTACTTTTTAATCTGCTAGTGCATACTCTTCCTATTCTCACTGCCATTGTGAAATTTCCCTTCTGTGTTCCTTCACTGTCATTGCACTAGAAATTTAAGGAACATCAAAGATAGATAGATCGATAAATAGATAGATAGATAGATGATGGATAGATAGATGATAGATAAATGATAGATAGAAAGTTAGATAGTCAACTGTTTTGAATTACTGTCACTGCTGGAAAATTTTAAGGTTTTGCCAAGAGATGGTTCCTCTTGACTCATGGTGCAGGTCCTGTAAGCTTGGTCCATGACTCAAAAGCAGAACTCTTTGTTGACCTCATATAGCTTTGTCCATAACCAAGTTACATCAATAATTTAAAGGTCATTGAAGGTTAATGAAATCCACCACTAAAGCAGCATAACTGTGATGTTCCCCAAAGTGGCAAACAGTTGAACATTAGGCTATGTGTCAGGTCTCTGGCTACATCTGGAAAACACTGGCTTGAAAAATCCTGACCTATGATGTGTCAACCAAGAAACAGGAAAACATTGGTATAAACTAAATTGTATAATTGTACATTGTATAATTAAATTGTCAGGGAGAAGAGGGAGGTTTTTTAAAGACAGAGCCCCCTTTCTCATACCACATGGCACCATATCTGTAGAGTTAACAAAGGTGGGCAAGGGTTTCAGAAGCAAAGCCCACCCCACTATGCAGCCCTTTGTGGCCTGGATTTTTAATCAGCCCCTCAAACTACGGGACCACTGCCCAGTTGGAATGTTCCTGTGTTAATCTGCTGGGGCTGCCATAACAAATACCATAACCTGAGTGGCTTAAGCAATAGAAATTAATTTTCTTGCAGTTCTAGAGACTGGAAAGTCTAAGGTAAATGTTCCAGTCAGGTTTGCTGTCTGGTAAGAACTCTCTTCCTGGCTTGCAGACAGTTACCTTCTTGCTGTGTCCTCACATGGCAGAGAGAGAGAGAGAGAGAGAGAGAGAGAGAGAGAGAGAGAGAGAGAGGTCTGGTGTCTCTTGCTCTTTTATAAAGACACCAATTCTATTGGATCCAGGCTCCACCCTTATGACCTCATTTAACCTCAGTCACCTCCTTAAAGGCTCTATTTCCAAATACAGTGACATTGGAGATTAGGCCTGCAACATATAAATTTGATGGGACACAATTCAGTCCATAGAAGTTCCTTAGGCTCCAGACACATGGGCACCAGTGGCCATTATTCATAGAAAAGAGTAGAATAAATCTCATAGGTGTCCCCAGTTTCAGACTACAACAGCTTGTCTCAGCTCTTCCACTACAAAAAGACTTAGGGGACTCAAGTTGCATCCATTCTAAAGCAAAGAGTGGCTGCTCCTGGTTTCTGCCAGAGTAGTATTGTGTGGCCATAGGCCACAGGGGTCATTTCTGATGCAAGCTCTCCCATTCCCTCCTTTGGTGAGCTTGAGCAAGTTATTTAACTTCTCTGAGCCCAATTTTTCCGTTTCTGTAAAATGCGGGTCATAGCGTCAATCTCAGGGCTGTTGGGAGGATTAAGTAGATAATGTATGCCAGGCATGCAACGCTGTACATGATGGAGGGTGCAGCCCACAAGTACTCCCTGCTCTTTCC
>NW_006780363.1:365285-378276 GCF_000442215.2 Lipotes vexillifer
GCGCTTTCCCTGCCCTTCACAGGATGGGCACCCTGTGGGTCCCTTCTCATTTGGGATCTTGCAAAATGTAAATGCCATTCAATATCACTCATTGACCCTTTGCCTGGGAATACTTAGACACAGCTGGATCTGCACAGAGGCTGCATCTCCAAGGATGAAAGCCACCCCTGACCCAGGTTCCCCTGTGTGGCAGTAATTTCTGGGTTTCTCTTTCACCCTCTTCCAAGGCAGCCCTGCTTCTGCCCACCAGTCCCCTCTGATATTATTCTCATGAGATGGTACTCCAGAGCAGGGCTTCTCCAAGTGTGCCCCCACCAGCATCGGCATCCTTGGGAACCTGCTAAAAGTGCACATTCTCAGGCCCCACCACACACCACTGAATCAGAAAGCCTGTGTGGTTCCCAGCATCTCCCTTTAGAAGCTGGCAATGCACATTTGAGAACTGCTGCTTCAGTGAGTGACAGGTGAGCAGGTAGGGACTCTAGGGCCCTGGAGAGGACAGGAAGTCTCAGTATGCCAGCCCCACTCCCGAAGTTTCCACAGTGTCTTTTCCAGCTCTTACCCCAACACTCTAAGCAACACTTCTCCAAGGAGGCTTTTTTTTTTTTTCCCGGTTCACTGCTCCATCCCTGGTGCTGAGAATGGAGAACTCAACAGAGACAGGTGGAGTGAAGGAATCAGGCCAGAGCCCGAGAAATGACTCACCTTCGTCAGGTGGACCCGTGAGACTCAGGAGGGTGGAGCGGGATGTGATGGTGTCAAGGCACACGCTGTGAAGAGCGTGCAACACAATTCACAAAGGAAAGGCAGATGGAAGAGTTAGAGCCGCGCTGCGGGTTGTGAGACGGGGCTGAGCACGTGAAGTCAGGGTCACAGGAAGTCATGTGTTTCCCATGCCTGAAACACGCTCTGCTTACAGCACCAGCCTTGGAGCTGACGGACAATCTCCGCGTTCCGCCTGGGGTTAGAGCAGAACAGCAGTTACACCCAGCTGTGGACTCACCCTGGATTCTGCACTGGCCTCTCTGTAGACAATGGCTGCTAACAGCTCTGCTGACAACTCTGCTGGGGCACTTGAGCCCCTCAAGCTGTTTCACATCCTAGTAACGGAGCTCACGGGAGCCTGCATCAATTGCCTGGATTTGAATCTCTGTTGACTGTGTGGCCTTGGGCAGCCTGTGCCTCAGTTTCCCTGACTGTGATTTGGGGTCTCGGTCTAGTTAGCCGATCCTATCTGTGCTCTCAACCTCTCCCTGGACTTCCCCTAGAAACTTAGGCTTTGCCTGGTGGCTCCTAATGCCCCCTGCATGTACACGCACACACGCACACATATCAACAGTGACCCTGAACGGCTTGGAAACAGAGTCTTCACCTCTTAATTTCCAGTCCCAGACAAGTGAAAATTTACTAAATTGTGTATGAGAAAGCATTTTGCCAATGGCACATTTCTACACGAATTGAATGCCATCAAGTATCCAGGCAATGCTATCAAAGCATGGCCCTGCCTTCCAATTCCTTCTAGCAGTGGAATTTTTACTCTGATGAAAATCTCCAAAATGATGGGATGGAGTGTTCCACTGGGCCAGACTGGCAGTGAAGGGCCTCATGCCCTTGAGGACAGGCTCTGCCCCACATGGGCAGTGCCCTCCAACCCACTTCACTTCCATTTGAGAGCTCCAAAAGAACTGGCATCTGTCACGTCTGTGGGTAGTTCCACGGGTGGAAGGATGGGCAAGCCCCCGGCAGGCATCTCCATTGTTGAGGGAAAGCTAGAAGTGTGACTGGGAGACAGCCCAAACACCAGTGATCTGTTTGATTTTCCTATGGTCCATTAGCCTTTATTTCTAAATACCCTGGGGTCACAGTGCTTCCATCAGGCAGCCTCTCCAAGCGCTGTGCCTCCTGAAGACAATGCCTGACATAATGAAGATTGAAGGCCCGTTGAAGCCTGCTGGGCCTTTCCCCACTGTGGGAAGAGGGAATACGAGGACCCTGGGAGAGGCAGGTGTCCACTGCTCCTCGTGGACACAGCCCACTAGCAAAATGGGATGTCTTGCTGCTGGTCTTTAGGAGCAGGTTAAAAATAAACTTTGATGAGATCATCTCCTGCCCCCAGCCCTGTTTCCACGCACTCCAAAGAGACTCTAAAATGCAAACGTGGCCTCTGGGTCAGGCCCGTGCTTGGTTACCTTTTATTACTCCCTTCAGGTTAAAAATGGCAATGGACACACAGAGCTTCTCCAAGCTGCTTCTTCCTGGGCATTTCAGCACCTCTGAGCTGGTCCTAGTTCTAGGCCCTGTCATCCTGTCCTGGGTGGGGACATGTGCTCCTAGTGTCTGTGTGTCTGCAGATGACTGGACGTGCCTCCACTCATCCTCTTTTCCTAAGCCTCTCCTGACCCCAACACTTAAACCTGTCACTCCATTATAGTACTGTGCATCTGTTCCCTCCTCTGTCTCATCGTTTTGTGTATTCCATTGTCCTTTTTCCAAACCTTTAGTCCTTTGTTTTCTAATTACCAAAAGGCTACATGTTTACTATAACATAGAAAGCACAGGAACACGTGAGTTTAAAAATGGTTGTTCCACCCAGTCAAAAAATGGGCAGAAGACCCAAATAGACATTTCTCCAAAGAAGACATACAAATGCCCAATAGGCACACGAAAAGATGCTCAACATCACTAATTATTAGAAAAATGCAAATCAAGATTACAATGAGGCATGGAAGCAACCTAAATGTCCATCGACCGACAAATGGATAAAGAAGATGTGGCACATATCTACAATGGAATATGACTCAGCCATAAGAAGGAATGAAATTGGGTCATTTGTAGAGTTGTATATGGACCTAGAGACTGTCATACAGGGTGAAGTAAGTCAGAAAGAGGAAAACAAATATCGTGTATTAACGCATATATGTGGAATCTAGAAAAGTGGTACAGATGAACGGGTTTGCAAGTCAGAAATAGAGACACAGATGTAGAGAATAAATGTATGGACACTGAGTGGGGAAAGAGGGGGTGGGATGAATTGGGAGATTGGGATTGACATATATACACTAATATGTATAAAAAATAGATAACTAATGAGAACCTGGTGTATAGCACAGGGAACTCCACTGTACAGTAGAAACTAACACAACATTGTAAAACAACTATACCCCAATAAAAAAAATTAATTAAAAAAAATTGCGATGAGGTATCACCTCACACTGGTCAGGATGGTCATCATTAAAAAGTCTACAAATAACAAATGCCGGAGAGGGTGTGGAGAAAAGGAAGCCCTCCTACACTGTTGGTGGGAATGCAAATTGGTGCAGCCACTGTGGAAAATAGTATGGAGGTTCCTTAAAAAACTAAAAATAGAGCTACCATATGATCCAGCAATCCCACTCCTGGGCATATCTGGAGAAAACTCTAATTCGAAAAGATACATGCACCCCAATGTTGATAGAAGCATTATTTACAATAAACAAGACATGGAAGGAACCTAAGTGTCCATCGACAGATGAATGGATAAAGATGTGGTATATATACACAATGGAATACTACTCAGCCCTAAAAAAGAATGAAATAATGCATTTGCAGCAACATGGATGCACTTAGAGATTATTATACTAAGTGAAGTAAGTGAGACAGAGAAAGACAAATACCGTATGTTATCACTTACATGTGGAATCTGAAATATTGTACAAATGAATGTATTTACAAAAAAATGAATTTATTTACAAAACAGAAACAGACTCACAGACATAGAAAACAAATTTATGGTTACCAAAGGGGAAAGGGGGTGGGGGAGGGATAAATTAGGAGTGGGATTAGCAGATACAAACTACTGTATATAAAATTGTTTATCAAGGTCTTACTGTATAACACAGGGATCTGTATTCCTTATCCTGTAATAAACCATTATAGAAAAGAACATGAAAAAGAATATGGAGAAGAATATATACACACACACATATATATCCGAATCATTTGCTGTACACTAGAAACCAACACAACATTGTAAATACTTCAATAAAAAAGTAAAAAAAAAAAGTTTTTTCCCTGTAATCCAGGTACTTCACGGTCTCAGTGCATATCTCAGTTATCCTGTGTTTACATCTCTGTCTCCCCCATGCCAGGGGTGCTCCTAGAGGGAATGTGTCACCTCACTCCCCGCTGGAGCCCTGCTCAGTAGAAGAGGGCGGTACAGAGCTAGAGTGAGCAGATGTGAGGACCACACTCACTCTCATGGTCAGGTTCAAATCCTATATACCTCAGTTCCTCGGTCCCAGATGCTGTGTGTCTTTTTCCTACAGTCCCACTCTCCTAGTAAGCCCCTGGAAAATGACAATGTAAGATCAATTTCGCGACACATTTAGAGCCTGAGCAGCCTTCTTGCTGCAAATATTTAGCTAGGAGAGACACAGTGAGAACTCTGATTTTAAAGCCCACAGGCTCAGGGAAGGTGTGGAAACTCAGACCTCCAACCTGGGATCAAGGGCAGCAGAGTTGAAATCTTTTTGAGCCTCATGCCACGAAGAGCAAGGTAGGAATACAGCGAGCCATGGATTCTCCCAAAGCTGGAAGATTGAACTGAGACTGAGTCCTAGGCCAGTGTGGTGCCTAAACTTGCGCTCTGCCCACTGCTCCACACTACCCCCCACCCAGCAATAAACAAGAATCGAATTACTTTGATGAGACTCAGCACCCAGTGTCAGATGCTGACATGTAGACAGACCATTGCAAATCAGGATGACTCATGCAATGGTGGCCTTGGTGAGGGGCCATCAGCGTTTGGGTGGGTCCTCAAGTGCTTCAGAGTTAGAGCTTGTCTTCAGTGTATTTTCCACACATCTTGTTATCCTTCTGGCCTTTTCTAGAGCAGATGGTCATTAACCTTGAACATAAAGGATCTGGTCTTGGCTGGATGTCCAAAGTTGACTCCATAGCAATGTCTCATTTGAGGACTTCAAAATAGAATTCACTTAGTCAACAGGGCTTTGTGTTAAAAGTAAACAGGTGGAAAATAGCAGATCATGCTTTCAAACATCAGCCCAGTAATAGCACATGACAATATGACCTATGTGTTACCAGGCTTCGTGGAAATGTTCTGCACGGTTCCAATCACCCTACGTGCTCTGGCCGCTCCAGGAAGTGAATATTAAATGATGTGTACACTCATTTGCAAGGTCCACGGCCAGCTCAGAAGGAACATTGCCTGAATCGCTGAGTGAGAAGCCAATAGGACCTGTCTGCAGACACGGATTTTAAGAACCTACTTGCACTTCATCCCAAACCTCACAAATTGTCCACGTCTTTATAATCCCCATGTTCACAGCCCACCTTCCTGAGGACCTTCTCCCTACCCACTCACGTCCTCTTCATGTCTTTACTTCCTTTCCCCTAACAGGTCCCACTGGAAGAGAAATAAGGGTCGGGGAAAGTCAGCCAAAGGATCTTCTGCCTGGGGAACATTTGCTGATGCTTCAAGTGCTCAGAGATCCCTAACTCCCCAATGGACCATGCCAAGCTCTTTTTCCTTAATTTCGGAGGCCCACGGTGCAGTTTAAAGAAAATCTAATACATGTGTTTCTGATCCATTTCCACACAGCTCATCCAAATGCTGGATTTTAAGAGTTTGCAGGTATGCATGATGCTTTGGGAGTCAACTTTACAAGCCTTACACGCTCCCACTTCTATTGCAGGAGGAAGCCAGGTTTTGCCAGGAGTAAATGAGTTGGCGTCTCAGAAGGTTCACGTCGTGTCTGTAACATGGAAGCCACAAGACTTGAGTAGAGCGGAAGCTCAGCCTCAGAGAAAGTACTCGCATCCCTGTCCAGACTCAGAGCTTTGTAGGAGGGGTTGAAGCCCTTACATCTTCAGCCTCTGCATGTTTCATGCTCACTCATTGCAGCTCCCCGTGGAGCTTAGCAGTGTTAAGATAGAAACTAACACCTCTGAGAGGTTCTCATCAATCAGGGATGCTCTTTGGGGATGGTGGAAATGAAGCTTTGGGGATGGTGGAAATGAAGCTTTGGCAGAGAACTGATGACTTTGCCTTCGGATTTTGAGGTATTGAGAAGAGAGGTACAATGGTCCCCAAAGCTAGCAAGTTGAATCCATCACCAAACTGTCAACACATAAGATCCACAACTGTTGAAGTGGAAGAGTTCAAGTGGCAGAGAAACATGACTGTGGACCTGAATTCAGCTCCTTTCAAATTATTATCAGTAGCCAGGAAGAACTGTGGAAGGAAGCATGGTCTTTCTGGAAAGCCATGCCCTAGGGAAGGAAAGAGGGAGGGGGCAGTTAGGCCCCTACCCAGGTAAAGCAAGCTGCACATCCTTTCCAGTAGAACACTGAGACAGCATGAATTGTGCTGCTCAGAGTCTCTCCAGATCTTCCACTTGGCTGTGTAACTGACACACAGTGTTCATATAAGGAAGGAAACACGTGCATGGACAAGGCAAAATGCATGGTGCTAGGAACTTGTCTTATTTCCATGCAAGCCATGGAAAGGTAGCCTCAGGGTATAGTACAAAGCTGGTGGTCTTGGAGCCAAATGAATCTGGATTTACATCCTGATTCTACCACCTAATAGCCACGCGACATTGAGCAAATCGCTTCACCTCAGTTTCTTCCTCTGTAAAATGGGTATAACAATATTAACCTCTCAGGGTAACTGGGAGGAAATACACTAGAAAATACACAAAGTGCTTAATAAACAGTGTAATAATACATGAGGATGGTGACAGGGCTGCCATTGGCAGGTGAGTAGGGTTCCGTGGCCCTGTGAGCTGATTGGCTGAGGTCTCAGGAGCTCTCCTCTCCAACTTGGTCCTGGGGCCTTAGCGTGTTTGCGAGGAGCAAAGGCAGAGGTCTTCAGAGCTCACACAGTGAGGCCATGCAAGGCAAGAACAAGGAAAGGGCTTGGCTATGGGAGTCCAAGGTCTTGAGTCTCGGCTCTGTCTCCGGAGGTAAGTGGCTGAATCCCTTGGGGCCTTAGCTTCTTTATCTAGAGAAAGGGGCTCATGTCACTGGAGCCCCAGAACTGCCCTAAGGTTTGCATGAGAAGACGGACACGGAAGTGGGTAGAACTCTAGGCGGAAGCCACAAAGCCAGTGTCCCTGGGGACCAGTAGGTGCAGGAGTGAGGGGCAACCTGGAGGAGGAAATAGTGATGGGGGGCTGGTGCGTGCCTGGACCAAGGGCATTCACCTTCACCTTTACAAATGGCCCCACCACCACTAGCAGAAACCACACTCACTGTGTGACCCAAACAAAGCAGACCATCTTCAGGGAGCTAAGATATAACCAACCTCTGGACAATTGATGCCTATACCTTGACATTCTACATTATACGAAAAGTCCTACAGTCAAGGATGGAATTCTCCACTGGCTGCCAATAAGTCAGAAGGGGTTGGAAAACATCAGAAGAAACCATGTATCAGAGGGTGCCCATCCCACAGTTACACCAAGATCTTGGACAAGTCATTTCCCTTGTTAAGGCTTAGTTTCCTGTCTGCAAAACCGAATGTCAGTGAAGATTAAAGGAGAATGCAAATACCAGGCGCCTAGCACAGGGTAGGGCTCTTAGTAACTGTCCTGGCCTTTTTCTTCCCACACAAAAAAAGTCAAGCTGCCCCAAGTTTTTCTATTGGATACCACAGGCTTTTCTTAATATTGGTGGCCAATTATATAAAAGAAAATTTGGTTGCAGATGAGGCCAGTCTGAAGACAGCCTCCTGCAGTAGCCCAGGGAGAAAATACAAATTGGATGTAGGCGCTATTTAATTTCTCTTAGCATAAAATAGAAATGCACATGCCTGCGAGGACTTCTCTGTCTCACTTAGACAGACGGGTTGCAGGAGGAAAGCCGGCTTCCTCATGGGCTCTTCTCACAGTTGACTCCAGGAAGGCAGCTCTCCCATCTTCCTGGCGTGTTTTGATTCTGGAAGCCCTGCCAGCCACTAACAGAGTCCCTATTCACTGCCGCCTCGGAAGAGTAACAGAGCATTTCACTACTGCATGCAGCAGGCTCACAGAAATCAGGTTTACAAAGAGTTATATTTTTAAGGACAGATTTTTTAAAATTCCATTTCCTTCTCTCTCACCCGTGCCCAACCCCCATATCCTTATGATTGGACCAGGAAGTTCTGTGGCCAAGCTTTTCTTGGATCGTGTGAATCAAGATCAATAAATATCTGTGCTGGAGCATGACTTGCTCCAGTGCCTCTCTGCGTTCTGGAATAAGGGCCCTGGTTGTATACGGCTGTGCAGCCCTGGTGCGTGCCAGCTCTTCCGCTGTACGTGTCTGTGTTGCGTGCAGGCCCATCAGGCTGCCAGCCCCCAGAGAGGAAAGACCCTTCTGGGGCTGGGTGTTAGGGGTGGGGGATCCACTTTGAGGGCACTCTCCCAGGAGTGTTGCCAGTCTTGGGGGTGAGGGCAAGGAAGGGGCTCCTTTAGTCTGGGGTTTCTAGGATACATTTTCAGGCCATGTGGTCCACAGCTTGATTTCACGTGGTTCATGAGACGTTCCAGGAGCAGCTACATATGTGGGTTCTTAGGTAGCAGCACGATTCCTTGAAAGAGTAAGCAGTGGTCTCTGTCCCCCACCTCCCCTTCCTCGCCCCTGTCCTCTCTTTAAGGCGCTCTAATCAGGTGTTTGCCCCGCTGTGCCACCAGAATCACACCCATGACACCATCTTGTCAAACCCAGTGGTGGATTCTTTGTGCTCATCTGGCCCAGCCTTTCAGCAACATCTGGCAGCTGTCACTCCATCCTTCGTAAACACCTTTCCCTCACTGTGCTTCCACGGAACCCCAGAGGACCAGAGTGGGCTGCCTTCCTTCATCACCCTGGCTGGGCCTCCTCTTCTTCCTGACTCGTTAGTGTGGGAGCATCAAGGGCCCAGGCATCCATCCACACTCAATCCTGAGATAATCACATCCGGGTCTGTGGCTTCAAACACCACTGATGAAATTAACACCCTTACATTGATCATTTCAGTCCCAACCTCTCCACACTGACCTAGCTCAAGCCATCATTCAAATGTCTATTTGGAATCAATATGTCCAAAACATAACTTTGATCTATCACCCCTCCCCTATGGCAAATATACACTCCACTCTACTCTCTTTCTTTGCTTTGTTTTCTTCTTACAATTAGATATTTTTTTTCATTTATTTACTTGTAACTCGTCTGTCTTCCCTGCTAGATTAGTAGCTCCACAAAGAAGACACTTTATCTATCTTATATTTAAAGCTTACCCTTAGTCCCGAGGACCATCCATTCAGGCACCCAGTAAATAGTTAATGAATGAATGAATAAAAGAACACTGAATTTTGTAGTGTGAATGTTATTATCTTTCCAGTTCTCTTTTGATCCATAAAAGCCTGTCTATAACACTGCTCTAACACGTGGTAATTTCCCTTTTTAACAAAGACAGAATAGTTTCAGTCTGGAAAACATGGCAAAACAGTATCTCACTAAAATTTAATAAACTTGTCTTATTTTCATTGTGTTTTTAATATAGCTCCATTCTATTTATGGTGAGTATTCATAATTCTATACTTATATTTATGATACAAGTTTCCTCTTAAATTTTACTTATTTAGGCAATATGAGTGAATCAATTTAAAGTAGATATTAAGTAAATAATATACTAGGCATTGGGGCTGGCTGGTAAGGGAGAGACATCTGCCAACACCACCAGACACAGTGTCACTGGGCTCCAGGGCCACAAGGAAGGGAAATGAGGCAGGTGTCTCCTCATCACAGGACCAAGGAGGGGCTTGATGGGGGAGGGTGGAAGGACCAGCCCCCAAGGCAGGGTTTTCCAACTGGGAGATTTTGAATGTCTTCTTTCAACTTCTGCTTGGCATCTGGGACCTTACCTTCCTGTCAGGGTACTGAGGAGGGGAGTTTGCACATGGACAGAGAGTTGAATGACCTCAAGAGCCTTCTGGGAAGATTTTAGGAAGGAGGAAAGGAAGGGGAAGGAAAAAGAAGGTAGAGAGGGGGAAGAAAGCAGGAAATATATTAAGCATTTATTATTTGTCAACCTTGCAAATTATCTCAATTAATCTATTCTAAATGTTTGATATCACACAGACACAAAGGAACAATTGTCTAATTGCTTCATCTTCTGCTCTGGGGCCAGGTCTTTGGCAGTAAGACCAAGCATTGTCCCTCCTGGCATGAGGCCTCTGATCTGTGCAGGCTGCTCTCTGAGATTGGGAGCCAGCAGGGCCTCAGTCTATCTTATGCCTCTTGGTGGTGTCCCCAGAACCACAGGAATGCTCAGCTGCTCAAAAGTCTTTGCTGAATAAATGAAACAAAATTGAAAGTGAATGGGGGGGGAAAAAATCCCTGAAGATATCAAATCTCCACTAATAATTTAAGACAAGATGATACAGGAACAACTCAATAAATGTGTGTTGAGTGAATGAATGAATTAATGAACAGGCCATAAAGAAGTGCTGTGAGGTGAAGGTGAGGCTGGGATGTGGGGTGTGGGTTTCTCAGTTCTCCAGGGAAGACACTCAGAACACTCTTTTACCAGGGTTTCCTGCCTCTCCAACTATTGTAGTTACATAGCACAGAAATTTCACAGCAGAGGTATTCTGTGTGATGCCACAGGTTCCATGGGTCAGAAAGGGTCTGGGTCACCTCCTGACTCACACATCTGTGTGTGTAGGATGGCCAGAGGGCAGACCTGGGGTTCTCCAAAGCAGCAGGTGTGGTGAGCTGGCTGGTGTTGGCTTTACACCAATTATGGTGACTTTGTGGGGAGACACACGCGCGCGGGCGAGGCTGGCAGCCGTTCCCCAGGTTTAGAGCCCCACCACCACCAGTTAACTCCTCATATGAAGGTTTTCTGGACGGAAAAGAATGTCCCCTGTCAAAGAGAAATTATACAGACACTTGATTTAAAAAAAGGCAAGGAAGCCTTTATTCAAGATTATTGCAATAGGGGAGAGACATTGAACCCAACTCCAAATGCAGACAGAGACAAATGGGGATTTATAGCCAGTGGGCAGGGTGAGGGAGAGGATAGAAAATTATGAAGAGGAATTTGGCTGGGTTCCCATGGTGGAGGGAAGTGGAGCTTGACTGGACATCAAGGTTGAGGTGGGGGGCGTTTATGATAAACTGGCTAAGAAGGATTCTTTGCTATACCTGGACAAAGCTTAGTCCAAAGGAAGGCTCAGAGGAGCCTGACTACAGTTTGGTCAAGGAGGGAGACCTTGTTACTACTAAGAGGAAAAAGGCTTGCCTGGGGCATGGACCAGGCTGAGGTCCATGAGGGATGGAAGAGAGAGAATAGATTTGAGGGTAGCACTGCTATAAGTCACGCTGACGTCTCTCGGGCCCCAGGGATATACACTAAGTCCATGAGTTAGAGAAATGGTCTGGAGGATATGTCAGGGAAAAGCTGAGCCCCACGGTCCTTGATATATAGCCCAATTAAGATGCTTTACAAGAGTGAGTAGGGAGTATTCCCCACACACACCCCACATATCAGCCTGTAAGACCCCAGTGAGCTGCAGGGCGAGAGAAGAGAGAGAGAAGCAATGGCTTGAGGCCAGGGCTCTTGAAAGGGGTCATGAGTTCCGAGAGATTGCAGAGGGCATGGGATCCACAAGGGAAGATGAAGGCTGTGGTGGACCCTCAGGGGACACCTTAGGGGCCGGTGGATGGAATGGAGGTGTTCTGATGGGGATGGTGGTGGGTCTTGGGAAATTTTATGACTTGGGCAAGATCCAGAGAGTACTGAGCTGAGGTTTTGGGGGGCCAGTTCTTTGATCAGACCCCCCCCAGGCTGGCCTGTCCATTTGGGGCTTGGTCCATGTCACTATGAACCTGGAGTAATAACCAACAGGCAGCATGATGGCCAAGGCCTGACTCCATCTTCACCATTAATGAAAGAGTGAGTTACTTTCACCAGACTGTGGCATCAGGGTGAATGAATGCTTTACTTTCCAAATGAATGTATGAAAAGGGTAACGTTTCATGGCATTTCTGCCCAGGTATTCCACTACTGGGATCCTAGCCAAAGTTAATAATATTAAACTGAAAACAAGCTATATGTACAAAGATGTTTATTACAGTGGTACTTATGCTAGTATAAAATTGCAAGCAATCTAAATGTCCCACCACAGGGGATGACAGATGATTAAGTAAGTTCTTTCATAATACACTTTAAATATTTATTCAGTCATTAACAGTGATGCTTACAAAATCTACAACAACATGAAGGAATGTTTAAAATGAGTGAAAAAGTGGGAAACAGAATTCACATATAGTATGTTTGCATCTGTGTACAAGTAAGAAAAAATAAAATCCCATGCTTTCAGAATTCTAAGAATTTTTTTGTTTTTGGCTGTGCTGCTCGGCCTGTGGGATCTTATGGGATCTTAGTTCCCCGACTAGCGATCGAACCCACGCCCCCTGCGTTGGAAGCACAGAGTCTTAACCCCTGGGCCACCAAGGAAGACCCCAGAATTCTAAGAAATTTTAATACTCCTCATTTAACCAGAACTCCGAGCTGTCCCAGGCATCCTTCCCCCAGATAATTCTCGATAAGGTATCATTGCTGCAAGATCTAGATCATCATGCAGGTAGCTAGGCAGACACCTGGGATGAATGCCTGCACAAAGTGGCCCCGACAGGCTCCTTCAGTCAGTATGCAGTAGGCTGTGCTGCAGTAATAACCAACAATAAAATGACACAGGTCGATTCCTTACTCAGGTTACAGGACCACAGCTGGTCAACTGGAGATGTGCTCCTCGTTGCCCTTGCTCAGTGCAGGCTGACAGCCTCCATCACCTGATGCAGCTACAAGATCTCTAGGGAAGTTTTCTTGGTGCCAAGGGCTCAGCATCACCCTTGCTCTTTTGACCACCACTTAAGAGAGGCAACACCAGGGCTTCCCTGGTGGCGCAGTGGTTGCGAGTTCGCCTGCCGATGCAGGGGACGCGGGGTCGTGCCCCGGTCCGGG
>NW_006780363.1:379673-399728 GCF_000442215.2 Lipotes vexillifer
CAAAAAAAAAAAAAAAAAAAAAAAAAAAAGAGAGAGAGAGTGGCAACACCAGACATTTGGTTCCAGATTTACTAAGAAACCATAGCAAACTACCGCCCTCCCCTCCTCCTTCTGTTTTCCAGCTGCAAAAAGGAGATATTTACCTTCTACAAAATTATTCATTCTTGGGCACTTTACAGAGTGTGCAGCATTTTCATACCCACACAACCTGAGGTTTACAACCAACACGGAGGTACACAGCGTCCCTGCCCAGATAGGCTATTTGTCCATGGCTACCTCTCCCTCCAGACCTAACTCTTAGTCTGCAGAGATGCTCCATTTTCTGGGGGAAAAGTTCTAATCAGAGCTTGTAAAGACTAATTTGTTTCATTCCCGTGGCTATTAGAATGAAAAGGTTTGAAAATAAATGAATAAGTAAAACAGAAGCAAGATGACAGTGTTTAATGTAACAAAAGTACAATGTCTTGGAGAGCTACAGGAGTCTCTCTCTCTCTCCCTCTCTCTTTCTCTTTCTTGCTCTCCCTCTCTCATTACTGCCCACCTCTGTCCCATAACCATGTTGCAACTTCACGTGGTAGAGTAATGGTTAATTTTTTTCTATCAAACATGCTTGAACTGAGATACGTCTCTACCCAATGAGGTGCCAGACTTAGGTCAAACTTTACTTCCCATGCCCTGAGAGATTTATCAGTAGGAGAAGGCTGGGAGAGGATACGTTGGTTTTTGATTGCTGTGTAATGAATTACCACAAGCTTAGTGGTGATTTCATCTTACAGTTTCCTGGGGTCAAGAGTCTGGGCACAGGTTGGTAGGGACCAATGCCTGGGTTCTCACTAGGCTGAAATCACATTGTTGGTTGGCTGCATTCCTGTCTGAAGCTCATTTGCGTTGTTGGCAGAATTCAGGACACTGTGGTTGTAGCACTGAGCCCCCATTCACTGAGGGCTGTGAACCAGAGGCCACTCTCAGCTCCTAGAGAGTCTGTAGTTCCTCCTCATGACTCTCTCCATGGGCAGCAGGAGAGCTGCTGCTTCTGCTCTTTGTCTTCTCTAAGGCTCACCTGATTAGATCAGGCCCACCCAGGGAATCCCCTCCTCCTTATTTTATCCATATAGAAATTTATTTTGAGGAATTGGCTCACATGAATATGGATGCTGGCAAGTCCACACCTTTTTTTTAAAAAAGATTTAATTTTATTTATTTTTGGCTGTGTTAGGTCTTCATTGCTGTGCACAAGCTTTCTCTAGTTGTGGTGAGCGGGGGCTACTCTTTGTTGCAGTGGCTTCTCTTGTTGCAGAGCATGGGCTCTAGGCACGTAGGCTTCAGTAGTTGTGGCGCACAGGCTTAGTTGCTCCATGGCATGTGGGATCTTCCGGGACCAGGGCTCGAACCTGTGTCCCCTGCATTTGCAGGCGGTTTCTTAACCACTGCGCCACCAGGGAAATCCCAAATCCACTTCTTATAAGGCTAGTTTAGTGGTGATGAACTCACTCAGTTTTTCTTTATCTGGGAAGATCAGTATCTCTCCTTCACTTCTGAAGGACTGTTTTGTCAGGTATGGTATCCTTGGTTGGCAGTTTTTTTCCTTCTTTTAGTACTTTGAATATATCATCCTACTCTTTCCTTCCTTGCAGATTTCTCATGAGTTGAGACAGAAGTGGGCCACTAAGGTAGTGTCAGATACTGAGGAAGTTGTACGTCTTCCTTGGTCTCTTATTTCCCCCACAGGAGAAATTGAGCACCCAGGAGATCCTTCTTGGCACTGTGCTGTGTTGGCTTGAGGGATGGGTGATATGGATAAAGTGTCCCTCTTACCCATTTTAATGTGCTTTTTCTAACTTATTTTTGCTCCACTGGTATGCTATAACTTTTCCTCTGGATTTTTTAATTCTCACAAAGGAATTCTCGTTCCTGGATAGTTGCTTAATCAGTGTTTCTGTCGGGTGAGACTAGGGTTGAGGATCTTCTGTTCTTTCACATTGTTGACATCACTGAGGCTGGCAAGTCCAAAATATGCAGCACAGACTAGCAGACTAAAGACCCAGGAAGAGCTGATGCTGCGGTTTAAGTCTAAAGGTTAGCAGGCTAGAGATCTAAGAAAATCCAGTGTTACAGTTCCAGTCCGAAGGCTGTCTGCTGGCAGAATTTCTTCTTACTTGCTCTGATTGGATAAGACCCTGCACATTATGGAGGGCAATCTGCTTTACTCAATGTCTGCCAATTTAAATGCTAATCTCATTCCCAAACACCCTCACATAAACATCTAGAATAATGTCTTACCACACATCTGAGCATCATGACCCAACCAAGCTGACACATAATGTTAGCCATCATATAGCTGGGATGGGTTTAAATGAAGATATAGGGGGAAGAGAAAATGCTGGGTTGTGCAGAAAGTGTTGCACTTGAATGGAAGGGGTCCCTTTTTATTAAATCGAAGTCAACCTATTAGGGACCCTAATCATATCTGCACAATCTCTCTTGCCATATATTGTACCCTAATCACATATGGAGAGGAGCCATATGGCATTGTATTCATAGGTTCTGCCTACACTCAAGGGGAGGAAATTATTAAAGGCATGCACACACAGGGCAGTCCTGGGGTCATCTTTGAATTATAACCACACCAGGGGCTTTTCCGTGGTCATTGGATTCAGTGCACAGTTGGAGGGAACCTTCAAGCTGGTTGCACTAAGCTGTCCTGGACACTGCAAAGAGCCACGTTTTGCTCACAGAGTTCTTTGTTCTTGCATGCCAGGCCCTTGGTCAAAGGGGATCCTTCTGCAGCCCAGAACAGAGAATGGGAGCTGGCAGCAGGCGTATTTCCAGTTTCCTTCTTTCTCCCTGCTCCTTCCTTACGAAGCTCAGGGAGGGCCAGGACAGCCCTGGGGGAGGGCAGGGCCTTCAGAGCAGGGCAAAGCCACACACAGAGTGCTTGCAGGCCTCAGGCCCCCGGGGCAGCCATGCTAATATTTTCTTCTCACTAGTCAGGGGAAGCAGAGGGCCGGGGAAGTGATAGCAGACGTGTGCAGGGCTTGGGCTGAGAGCGGATGAAGTGGGGGTGTCAGAGAACTAGCGCCCCTTTGGGAACAGACTCCCTGGCTCTGTCCAGAGGCTCCAAGGGCTTCTCTCAGAGCTGTTTCCCCACTTACTTCTCTGGCATCTTGGAACCCATGTGGGGAGCTGAAAGGCAACTATCCTGGGATTGGAGCCAGGGGCCTTGGGCTCTACTCCTGCTTTTCTTCTGGGTATTGGTCTGGGGCAATCACTGAACCTCTCTGAGCCCCAATTTCTACCTCTGCAGATAAGGGTGGATGCAGGATGGAGCGAGGTCCCTTAAATGAGGTGGATTTCTAGCCCACCGTGCACTCCACACATCTTTTGCTCCTGGGTGTCTCGCTGCAGATCTGGGCCAGTGGCCACCCGGCTTTGCTCAGGAGAAAGTAAGGCAGAGTCCAGGTGGGCCCAAAAGGATGCTCTCCCCTCTCTACCCACCACTTCACCCGCACAGTGACAGCCTTTGCCACACTGAGTCAGGGAAGTCAAAGACAGCCCCATGGCCAAGAGGCCACATGCCTGTGCCAAACCCTGAGCCGGAGCCATAGGTCAGGTCCAATAAGTCGGGGCTGTATTCAGTGCCTCAGTTTCCCCATCTCAGAATGTGGTAGTTGGGTTGGTCCTAAAATGTGCACTGTCGCCTGAGGTTCAGGGCTGGGCTTCTCTGAATTGGGCGCAGCCTGCTGTAATTTTAACACCTTTTTTAAAAAACTAAATGGTCTAGCATCCGTTACTTAGTAGCCCCAAAGGTTTACTTATTGAAACCAGGTTGAACAGGAGAATCTGCAGCGAAGACTCCTGCACCCCCAAGTTGGAGGAATCTCTTAAGTCTAGCAAAAGTCGACTGTGCATTTGAAAATTCCATCACTGAAGACAACACCCCAACCCAAGCAGGGGCCTTGGTTCCACCCTCCCCAGGGATGGAGAACTTGCTGTCCAGAGGCCTCATTTCACTCTGTGTTGTACAGTTCTGCCTTAAGTTGAAGCCAACCTCCCTGTCACTCTGCATGGCAGCATTTGGGGGTGTGAATGAAGAATGTGGCCTGCCATATCAGGAAACAAAGGATGTGTGGTCACCAAGCTGTCAGCCACTGCAGCTACCCCCAACTGTGCACCCTGAGGGGACTCACGATGGAAAAAAGCAGGATTCTGGCCCTAGATAGCTAAGATGCATATCAAAGGAATGATTTCAATGAGCCCAGACTCTTGCATCTTCCCATACATAGAAAAGCACTAAATTCATTAACTTGAGATGTCTGTTTTTCTTTAATTAACAGTCATCTTTTGATTTTCCAGCTACTTGGGTTTTTTGCAAAAACTCCCGTGTATCCTGGTTGAGATGTCTTCTTTAATTAACAGTCATCTTTTGATTTTCCAGCTACTTGGGTTTTTTGCAAAAACTCCCGTGTATCCTGGCTCCTCCCTTACCTCTTCTGAGCAGGCCCTAAGAGCTAGCTGAGAGGCTGTCTTTTGGGCTTAAGTCTTCAGAAAGTCCACTGAATAAAAAATAATTCTTAACTTGTAGGTTGTGCTTTTTTTTTTCAGTTGACAGAGGGCTTGAGGAACCTGTGCAGTGCCTGACTTGTGCTCACCTGGGGCTGTAGGTTGGACATAGCTGTGCTGTGGTGTAAAACGGGAGGACCTGAAACTCCACGCCTGGGTCCACCACCTGCCTTTGCTGGCTGTGGCAGCTAAGGGGGACCACCTGCCTTTCCAGGGCTTCAGCTCCCTTCTCTGTAAAATAGAACCAACAAACCCAGTTTGTCCTGGGTAGAGTGAGAATGAATCAATCCGGAATGGATGGTTTACAGGGTGTTATGTTTGAAATTGTGACCCTGAAATTTCCATATGTTGAAGCCCTAACCCCCATTACTTCACAATGTGACGGCATTTGGAGGTGGAACCTTTAAGGAGGTAATTAAATTAAAATGAGGTCATTATTAGGCTGGGTTTTAATACAATATGACTGATGTCCTTATAAGAAGAGGAGATGAGGGCACAGAGGGAAGACTGTGTGAAGACACAGGGAGAAGATGGCCAACTACAAGCCAAGGAGAGAGGCCTCAGAAGAAACCAGCCCCGCCAACACCTTGATCTTGGACTTCTAGCCTCCAGAACTGGGAGAAAATGAATGTCTGTTTTTTTTAACCCTGCAGTCTGTGTTATTTTGCTATGGTAGCCTGAGCTCACCAATATACAGGATAAGATTCCTTTACCTTAGGCAGAGAAGGGGAAGGCCCAAGAGGGCTGGAGCTCCACATGCAGCTTTCCCTGCAGCAAATTCCTGCAGTCCACCCTCTGTGGCCCATGGCCCAGTCTGCCCAGGCTGGCCTGTGGCCTGCAGCACCCGGTGCCCGATGCAGGACAGTCAGCCGGGCCATGGGTAGGGTAACTGACAGCGCACCACTGCAAACTTATTTTGGTTGTAGGCAGCTCTGCTGAGAGGCTGCAGAACTCCGCCAACTGGTCTAACATGATACTGCGAGAAATGTTGACTCTGAATTATAAGGACTTAATTTTTCCAACCACAGCTAGTCAGTAAATGACTCTCTGAAATGACAGATGGAAAGTTCAGTTAATATGTTTATCTTCTGGCTCTAAGCAGCCCTGCCTCCCCCAGCACTGCTCAGGGCAGCCAGCACAGGGAGCGGGAGGTGAAGACTGCTGTCCCCCCAGAACCCCAGGCTCCAGGTCCCTCCAAATAGCCAGTTTGGCCATGTCCCTCTCTGAAAAGTTAACTGAGCTATTCTGAGGCAACAATGACCTGGCTTTGTTCCCAATGTGGCAAATCTCTCGGCCTGGTGGTCTACCGAATAGTAATACAAAACTCTCTCTGCCAGCTCTTCAGGGAGATGCCAGGAACAGATCAAAATTAAAACAGCCAAGGTCTCCATAGCATTTTCTATGGATCTGGCACTGTACAACCTGGGATGTAGGTGTTATTACTGTCCTCCTTTTATTGTTGAGGAAACTGAAACACAGAGAGGTTAAGCAACTTGCTTGAGGTCACACAGGAACTGGAACTCCAACCTGGCCAGGCTGGCTTCATGACTCATGCTCTTGACTTAAGAGAGAATCCAGGGCAGAGCAACAGTCTGGACAAGAAAAAGAAGGGGACGTGGTGGTGGTGGTGATGGTGGTGGGGTGTGTGTGTGTAAGCCTGAGAGAGTGGATTGCCAAGGCATAATGGGGAGACCAGCAAAACCAACAGGCAGACAGACAGATGAGGCTGGAGGGGGTTGAGGAGGCCTGACCATACCACCTTCTGTCAAGGTCATATGTGCCAAGGTAAGGAGTTTGGGTCTCATCTTTTAGGGGATGCATCTGTTGTTCGTGGTAAAACAGACATAACGTAAAATTTACCATTTAACCATTTTTAGTGTACAGTTCAGTGGCACTGAGAACATTCACATTATTGTGCAGCTCTCCCCTCCATCTCGCCATCTCTCTGCAGACCTTCTCCAGCATCCCAAACTGGAACCCTGCATCCACTAAACATCTTTCCATCCCCTCCTCCCAGCCCTCCGCAGCCACCATTCTCCCTTCAGTCTCTACGGATGTGACGGCTTGAGGTAAGGGGGTTCAGTCTCAACCTGCGAAGTGCGACGTGGTGAGGGGTTGGTCTTCCCCATCGCTGTAGCTGCAGAACAGACAGTGGGTTGAAAGTCCAATCCAAAGGCAAGGGCTGCTTTTCCACTGAGAAGGTGGCCGCCAGCAAATGCCCCCGCCTGTTCTCTGTCCAGTGCCAGGTTTATACCAAAGGCTTTACATGACCTGTCTCAGACCAGCCTCGGGCTTCTTTAGAGTGAGTGACTCTAAGTCAAGGAAAGTGAGGTTTATTGAGGTTCAGGGCTTACAGCCCAGTATTTGCAGCTGAGAGAACCTCAGCCCAGGGCCCAGCACAGAGGGACTGCTCATAAACGTGAATTTACTTACAATTCCTCCATAAATGTAAATCAACCGTTATGCTGAATTTCTCACACGAATGCACATATCAGTCATTCAGGTAAACGGTACTTTCAACTCCTGGATTTGCCCTAGAGTTCAAAGCAATGTGGCCTCAAAACAGATCCATTTCAGCACAGCCGTGGTCCCTGCAGGAAGCCTCGGCTTCTGATGAAAGGCAGGGAGGCCCCAAGACGCCGTGCGGGGGCCTTTGCCTGAGGCCGTCGGAGCTCTCCCTCTCCTCTACCGCAAGGATGTGAGAGGCAGCAGTGCCTCGAGCAGGTTTCTGGGGACGAGAACGTCATGGCGGATGACCAGCCCTCTGCTACCCTGGGCAAGTAACGCAACTTGGACATGGGACAGCACACGAGAGAGAAGGATGTGCCCATGTCACGGCTGTGAGGAGGAAATGGAACTCCATGAGCCTGAGTGGCTGGAGCCACGAGGTCAGTTGGTGAGTCCAGGCTGCAGGATTCTTTTGAAGGGGCTGGCAGAGGATCCCAGCATGTCACGGCCATAAACAGGCAGACAGGCTGGGACATGGGCTCAGTTGCCGGGGTCATGTGCTCCCATTCTCCCTCCCCCTCATCCTCTGCAATGCCCCACCGCCTAGTCTCACCTCCTGGGCTTGGTCCCCTGGCCTCTTGTGATCCAGCCCGTGCAGTGCTGTCCAGTCCTGCTGTACTTACCTCTCCCCACATGCGCTGTGCTTGAGCCAAGGAAAATGCCAAGTCCCTGGGGCTTCCCTGGTGGCGCAGTGGTTAAGAATCCACCTGCCAATGCAGGGGACACGGGTGCGAGCCCTGGTCCAGGACGATCCCATGTGCCACGGAGCAACTCAGCCCGTGCGCCACAACTACTGAGCCTGCACTCCAGAGCCCGCGAGCCACAACTACTGAAGCCCACGCGCCTAGAGCCCGTGCTCCGCAACAAGAGAAGCCACCGCAATGAGAAGCCCGCGCACCGCAACAAAGAGTAGCCCCCACTCGCCGCAACTAGACAAAAGCCCATGCAGCAACGAAGACCCAACACAGCCAAAAATAAAAATAAAAAAAATTAAAAAACCCAAGTCCTCTCCATCCTAAGACTTCTGTGATCTAGTACCTATGAGTGGGCTCTGCCTCTCACCTAGAGCTGTTTCACTTTCTTCTGCTGACCAAATCTTAAACTCAAGTCAATGTCATCTCCTTCAGATGCCTTCTGGGATTCTCCCCATCCAATGGCCTCCTACCCACTCCCCAATCCTCCTCACGCCAAACCCTATGCTCTCACAGCACTGGATTCTGCCTCTAGGGCCACCATTCCACATGGTAATGTAACACATCTGACCACATGTCCGGTCCCTGCAGATGGGCAGGAACAGTGTCACAGTCTGCATGGCCACAATGTCCAGCATGGGCCCTGGCACAGGGTGGTGTTCTGGGTAAACACTTATCTGACTTAAGCAAGGCGCTCCAGTCATCCTTGCTGGGTGACAAACCATCACAGACATGGTAGCATAAAACAATAATTTTATTATGCTCATGGATGCTGTGGGTCTGGAATTCAGTCACAGCACAGTAGGATGGCTTGTCTTATCTCCACGAGGTCTGCGATCTCTGCCGGGAAGCTGAGTTCAGGATGGGGTAACTTGAAGGTGGGAGGCTGGAATCACCTGGAAGCTGATCTCTTCACTCAACTCCTACATGTGGTCTCTCCGTGTCACTGGGCTTCCTAACAAGATGGAGGTCTCAGGATAGCCAGACTCCTTACACGGCAGCTCTGGCCTCCAGCATTAGTGTTCCAGTGGAAAAGGAAGAGGATACATTGCCTTTTCTCCATTCTATGTTTTTCACAGGCCCATCAGATTCAAGAGAAGACATGAACCCTGACCGTGTGAAGGTGGCAAAGTTACATTGCAGAAGAGCATGGAGGATGTATAGTATTATTTCACCCTTCTTGGTAAATGCGATCTGCCACAAAATGACTAGCAGAGAAATTGAAATATATATACTCGACTGAATTTTTCTTTTCTTTCCCTCTGCAGAATCCACTCGCCCCCACCCCCCTCTATCCCCATCTCCAAAATCAGATTTTCAGCACAGGCAGGAAGGCGAGCACCAATAGGCTTACGCAGCTGAGCTCACGCACGGCTCCAGAAATACGCTAAAACAAAATTCCTTTGCAAGCACATATCCTCGTGCATATTTAAAGTATGACATCCCAGATCCTGTAACAAAAAAATTATGTCTCCATCTTTCCTACAAAGTAGTTTCCAGAATCAGACTGGTTTTTGTTCTAAGTTTGAAAACTGTAAGAACATTAGGTCCTAATCTCCATCAACAAATTCCTTCCAGCCAAGAACTCCCAGGTTCCACTTTGTTCATTTCTGTAGGAATTTGGGCAAGCTAAAAGAGATACTGTTTTTCAACTCAGGATCTCCAGCCCATCCAAGTGGAATGAATGTCAGATTTAAAAGGGGGCAGGGGGATGGTGGTAATTTCTTTAAAGGCGTGTAATAAGAAGGAAGGAACAGAGAACATCTAAGAATAAATAATGATAGAATGCTGGATGTTGAAAAGTGTGTTTGTTTATTGAACAATTTTAAAGAAATTAAAAATGCCGCTGGTCTTATTCTTTAATTAAAGATGAGCCTGCGAGGTTGGGGATGTCGAGGTTAGCTGAAAACAGGGATGAACTGACCTCAGTCTAAACAGAAGGGAAAATAGTGTAAGCACCGAAAAAAAAAAGCATTTGATTATTTTTCTTTAAATGTAAATAGTATTTTTGGCCAGTAGAGAGTTGAGGACAGGCTAAACCTGCCTTTGCTGCCTTTAGTAAATAAAACCCTGTTTAAGAAACAGGGTAGATTCACCAGCAATTTAGTCTCTTTTCAAAGTCGTATGACTTATTTGAGCCTTGCATGTCATTTAAACCGGTCTGGGACCTTTGGGTAATATCTGGAAGGCATGTATGCCAACAAATGCCAAAAATAACATTTTAATATCAATCCTCTAGAATAAGCGAAGGGAAGGGAGGCATTCTTCAGAAACGATGGAAAGATCAAACTCATTTTATTGGTTTGGAGAGCAGCCTAACCTCGAATGCATCTTGTGATGCTGATGTAATGTGATCAAGAGGTACGTTTCTCTAGCTTCCTTCCACGTTGTACCATCGCTGTCAACAAATGAGTTTGTGGAAGACGTGAGGTTATCTCTCATTTATGAGAGCTCCCACGGTGATTGGGTCGGTCTTTGGTTTTTCTGGGATTTCTTGAGGGACAGCACTACCGTTTAGCTCGGCCAATGGAGCACAAAAGGAGGGGGTCTTGATAAACCTGGGGTGTAGGAAGGGAAGCTGATTGAGCATATGGCCTGTCCTGCTCTTGGTGAATCTTCTCCCAGCAGCCTTTGTAATCTGCCCTTCAGTTTGTAGTTGAATACCTGCTGAGATGGGGAACCCACTGCCACCTAAAATCTCCCTATTCCTTTTTTGGTCGGCTAATACTAAGCAGGAATATCAGCCCCTCCAACAAGTCCCCCCTCAGTTGTTGGACAAAATAAAAGAAAGAAATCAAACTGAGCTCTTTCTCACTTGCACGCTCTGGTCATGCTGTTCTCCCTGGACTTTTGTAAAAGGAGACCAAGACAGTAAAACAGATGGTGAGCATTGCCTGTGGGTCGTTCTCCATGTGGGTGTTTCTCTGCTAAGGCACCAGAGCTTGCAGGACCAGCACATGGGGATTGTCTTAACAGAGATGCAGGACAAGGTACAGGGTGCTGTGAGTATAAGATGTGAGGTCTGGAGTGAGTCAACCTGTACCTCGCTTATTGTATTAATAGTTTAAGAGAACCATGCGAGTCCCACAGGACATGGAAAGGCTTCCCCACACACTGCTGCTTTGCTGAAGAACAGTGAAGTGGATACTTGGGGGAAATTAGGAATGGCATTTAGTCTTCTTATGTTTGAGAATGCTTTCACTGTTCAGATCTTGCAGGACTTTGTAGGACTCTGTACAGATGCTGCTCTTACTTTGTAGAAATGGAAGCCATGGCAGAGTCTTGGCAAAAGAGTGACAAAACCCAGAGCATGGTGAGAGGGTTACTCTGAGTACTGTTGAATTTTCAAAGCGTACCTCCAATGCAAAAACATTGAGTGCCACAGCTTTATTCAACAATTTAACAAATATTTATGGAACACCTACTATGCATCAGATATTAATTGTCCTCAAGGTTGGGGACAGGGCAGGGAACAAATCAGACATGTCTTTATCATCTTGAGGCTCAGCATCTACCTGGGGGAAGCAGCAATAAATGAATGGTGATGTGTTTTATAAGGACACACAGCAGGCTGAGGGAGAATGCGAGGACCTCTTTAGAGAGGACATTCACCTGGGAGATGCTAGAAGGAGAGCATCTCAGCAGGTCCCTTCAGAGGGATGGCAAGTGCAAAAATCCTGTGGCAGCAACATGCTGGGCTGTCAAGGACCAGCAGCAAAGAAACCAGTTGTTACGGAGGAAAGTGAGCAAGAGGGAAGATGATGGCGAGAAGGTCAGACAGGTAGTGAGGCTCTGACGACACAGGGCTTTGGAAGCCACTGTGCAGATGTTACTCTGATTTTGTAGGATGAAGGCCATTGAGATTCCTGACAGAAGACCCATATGACCTGTCTTGCATTGTGAAAAAATTACTCTGTATGAGAAAAATTGAGTTTAGGGGAGCCAGGAGGAAACAGAATTTTACTTCAATAATCCAGGCAGGAGATGATGGTGGCCCAGAACAGTCCAGGCTGGGCCATCTTCAGCTGCAAATCTGTGAGGGTAAATATGTCTAGCTGAGCCCGCTGTCCCCTGAATGCAGAGTCCTAAAGAGGAAGGTGAGAAAGGATACAGTTTAAGCAGCTGCAAGGGCTGCCACAGCTCCTGTTTACCATTAAGTCCAGATTTGGCTTTTCAATACTAATTTCCACCAAGAGGCATCAGGACCCTTGTCCTCAAATCTTAGGGCAGGAAAAGTTTTAATGAATATGGAAGATGTTGGTAATGAGGATAAATAAGTCTGCTTTCAAAAAATGACAGTAAGATCACAGTTGAAAGGACAAAGGAACCACTTTGAAGAGATCACATCCACCAAGCTGAGCATAAAAAAGAAAATAGTAATGAAAATTACCTTAAACAGGTTGATTTGGTGGAAGACCATGAATTCATAGCAATACTCAAAAGAGGAAAGTTAACATAAATGTATGCAAAAAAAGGATCCATATATTAGGATTTGTTTAACTTTATTGCTTTTAATGAGTAGGAAAGTATTTGTATTTTTCTGTGATATTTACAAAGTACAGAATTATATTTCTCACTCTCTCTGTAGATAAGAAAGAATAAACACAGGGAACTATAAATAAACTAAAATAATTCCCCAAGCATGGGTTCTGCATCATGTAATAAGCAGATGGAGGAAAAAATCAAGCAATTGATTGCATTTGTGGTCCTACACAGCAAGCAATTAAACAGAGAATCCCACAGAGTGTTCCAAGATGATTAATTAGCCAAACGTTGCATACACCCCCATCTCTCATCTTAGTGTATGGAACCTTGAGATGGCTCTACTAATTATAATGCAATATTGATAAGGCATGCATAAGTTTCCAGTTAATATCTATAGACTAGGCCAATTTATCATAATGACAGGACAATAGCTTAGGTATTGCCAACCATAAGAAACTTTGAGAAATACATCATTTCTGGGAATGACACCAAGTTTCAAAAAATTAAATCTTTGAATTCAGATTTTGAAAGGAAGGGACTTAGAAGTCTGGATATAACAAATAGAAGTTCATTATCAAAAGGAACTCAGCCAGTGATTTGGCTTAGATCACTTTAGACTATACAAACATGTCCTAGATCAGAATGCTGTGTATACATGTAGTTTAGGGTCTCCTAAGATTATTAATATCCGATAGAATTACTGAAACTCTATGTGGGTATAAAGATGAAACCTTAGGAATATTATAAATAAAGATAAAAATTTCTTTTCAATGCAGGGAATTTATAATTGTTTAACCATTTTTACATATTAATGATTTTGTTCACATTTATGTCTTAAAAAGACTACTAGTGAGGATAGCCTAGGTTATGCTGTGATTATAAATAACCTCAAAATCCTAACAACTTGACACAATAAAGATTAACATTAATACATAGCTAAAATGACACTCAAGGAGTATCAACCTGGTTAGAAATATTAAGATGCATGTCTCATTTCTCTGTAATAGTTCCTTTCCTGCTAAGTAACTTAGATAACACAGAAGCAAATAGCACAATGTACTTAGCCCGATGGATCCTCAAATCATGATTCGAAATGATCCTATTATATTGGGGAATGGTCTCAAGATGAAATAAAGTATATTCACTGAGAGCCTTTAACCAGCGGACAAGGCCACTTTGTGTTCTTTACTCGTTTCTTTTACAATCTGCTTCATGGCCTGTAGACGAGCCAGAAATCTATGTTCCTTCTCTCCTGCTGGAGTATAGACAGGCCTCAGAACTTGTCTTCTGTAAGCACACCTGGCCATCTTGCAGTGTGTATGTGTATGTGTGTGTGTACACACCTGTACATGTTCCAGCTTCTTTACCTTAAAATGAATGAGTGAGTTAAGTCAGCCTCACGCCCTTTCCTAGTTGTCTTCAATGCAGATGGAGAGAGTTGAGGTCACCCTTCAGCCCTGGAGAACCAAAACGAATTCTCTGTTCCAGTTTAGATCAGAGACGCCTGCCTTTTGTCAATCTTGGGATGCATGCCCAACCACTAATAAAGGCTTTTTGTTTCAATTTTCATCTATTTTTGCCTACTGGACAGAACCCTGGAAGGGAAGAGGGGTAAGTCTTGTGCTTCAATTCCCAATAGGTCCAGATGGAATATAAGCTCAGAGTGTAATGTGTCTGCTGGGAAAACTAATGTTGTCTCAGGTGGCATTGCTAGAATTGTGCAGTCCAGAAAAGAGCAGTGATAACCTTATTTGGCAATGGTAAGACTATTGCTTCTGAGCTCCTCACTAAAAGGAAGTGATACAGAGAGTGGTGATCAGGACAGTGAGAAATGAAGGCCATGTCAGTGGCATTGGAGGTGCCTGAGGCTATGTAGCCTGGACTGAAAGGAGACATGCTGTTGGCCTCAGTCATTTGAATGGTCATGGAAGAGAGTATGTGGACAGAGCCAGCTCCATTTAAGGGCAGAGAGTAATCCTGGGAATTGGCTATGCCAAGAGCACAGGTATACAGCAAGAAAGAATTTTCCAATCGGGCTGTCTCAGCATGGAATTTTCAGGCTCATGAGGTGGTGAGACTCCAACATTGGAAGTGGCCAAAGAGAGGCTTTTTTTTTTTTTTTCGGTACGTGGGCCTCTCACTGTTGTGGCCTCTCCCGTTGCGGAGCACAGGCTCCGGACGCGCAGGCTCAGCGGCCATGGCTCACGGGCCCAGCCGCTCCGCGGCGCGTGGGATCTTCCCGGACCGGGGCACGAACCCGTGTCCCCTGCATCGGCAGGCGGACTCTCAACCACTGCGCCACCAGGGAAGCCCCAAAGAGAGGCTTGATAGTCATTTGTTAGGATTGATACCAAGGATCCTAGCTTAGGATAAATTGAACTAGTGGCCTTCAAATTCATTTCCCGCCAAGACTCCATAATCCTGAGTCTGGCCAACCGAAAGATAAAAGCTCCCAGGTTAGGCAGATGGAACTCTTTATCTAATCAAGAGAGTTTGGGTCTATATGGTCAACAAAATTAATGTTTGCCCGTATCTTGTTCTCTAATTTCACGTACGCAGAGAATCGTAAGTTCTAATTCCTTGGAGTTAGGTATGGCCATGTAACTAGTTCTTACCAAAGAAGTGGAAATGAAAATGATGGGCCAAACTCTGAGCCAAAGCAGTTAACTACAGATGTTTGATCTTCTCACTCTTTCTTCATCTGCAACCGTGAAGAGTGTTAAGATGGAGAGGCCAAAAGAAGGAAACCATGTGATCTGCTAAATACGGAGCAGAGCTGCCCTGGAGAGCCACCTAGATCTACAGCAAACTTCACGAGAGTGAGAAATTGACTGAGATGTTTTAGATGATTTGTTATTGCAGCAAAATTTAGCCTGTCCTGACTGATACACTTTGGGAACACAGGGCATGTGAGTTTCTAATAGGAAAGGAACTAGAGAAGCTGGAAGGAGGTCGGGTGAGACAGATAAAAGGGAAAGCCACACTCAGTTCTCCTGGGACTGTAACTTTTCATGGAACATTGGAGCATTATACACATTTCTGAAGTTCCCTTGGAGGCCCAAAATGTATCTTTTTAACTGTTAAATGAGGAATAGCTGACATGAAATTTTTGGGACAAAGAAGGCTCTGAATAGTGAAATGAAGTTAAACTTGGCTTCTGGAGTTGCCACCTTGGCTCTGGGCAAAGACCAAAGACTTCTTCTCTTTTGTGAGAAAAAACCAACCTCATTGTGTCTGTAGACACAGCACATCTGGGGCTACACGGAATTCGCTGATTTTATAAACTAATTCCTGCCAAAGAATCCAAACTAGCCTTAGTTTATAGGTGTAGAAACTGAGGTCCCTCAGGTTCCAGTGACCTTGAAACTGGGTCCTTTGGGTTTCCATCTTTTCACCAGGCCAGGCTATGGTGATTGCACAGTGTAAGTATTTCTTCAAAGGAGAATCAAACAAAGCCCCCAGACTCCGTATCGACAGCCCTGGGCTGGAGAGGAAAGCAGGGCTCCTCACAGAAGTTCAGTTTACAGCAGGGCTCCCCCTTGGCCCCAAGACTGCTTTGATCACCATGAAGTTTCCACAAACACAGAATGAATGAGGAAGGAGATGGTTATGCTTTTAACCTGATCGACGCCGATGAGAAATGAGGCATATACCGTCTTTCCCGTAGCGCCCCTTAATTAAGATATGGTAGTGAAAGTCACTTACGACTCACTGATATGGTTCAGTAGAATACAAGGCCAGAAAGCATCCTGCCTGCCTTCAAATCCCAACTCCCTGCTTCTACTTTTCTGACTGTGTGGCTTTGGGCAAATCACTTAACCACTCTGCACTTCAATTTCCTCATCAGTTAAACGGGTATCATAATAGTATCTACCTCATAAGGCAGTTACGAGGTAAAATGTGTTAATATATGTAAAGCATTTGGAAAAGTGCTTGGCATATGATAAGTATTCAAGAGGTAGTGTTTATGTTTTCCTAAGTTCTTGACTGGCAGCCAACCAAACTCCAAGAACTGTGAAGTCTCTGTGTGCTCAAGTCTACGGGGGTTTAATATAAGGTAATTCAGGGGCCGCCCCTAAAGGCCCTAAAAGTCCATCAGAAAAAAAACTAGACTAAGCAAAACTTCAACAAATATTATTAGGAAGTTAAGAATGGTCAATAGACAGGAAGCTAACAACATCCGCTACAGTTACAGGGCCACATGATCACCTTTGGCTATAGGATGCTGAGAAAAAAGAATTCTTTTAAACGGCCAGTGAGGCAAAAGCAGACACCTACAGGGGCTTTCTGGCAAGTTTTGCTTTCCTGCTCTAAGTGCTGCACCTTCTTTCTTGTCTCATCTTCTTCCTCCCTCTCAGGAAGCAAGATTGTCTGTTTCCAGTTAGGAAAGGCCGCAAGAATTTCAGACACCTTGGTCCTGACAGTCCCAAGCCTCTGAACCAAGACCCAGTGCATGAGGAAAGAAAAACACCCCACCAAACTGTAGGAGGTTTAGATGCTAGTCTAAACTAGTGGGTTTTGTTATTTGTAAGTTATCAGTTTTGTCCATCAAATTGGCAAAGTTTTAAAAGAATAATGTCCAGTGTTGTGTAAGATGTGGGTAAACGCCATTTCATGCTCTACTGATGAGAGTGAAGATGGACCCAATATTTTTGAAGGATATTTGAAAAAATCTTTAGGATAACATGCATTTATTTTGACAAGGTAATTCTGCTTCAGGGTGTTTAACCTTTGGAAATGGTCCAGTGATCATAAAAATGTGTACATATGGGGAATTTTATTAAATGATACTTATAGTAGCAAAAAATCAGAAGTGGTGTATGTCTTCAGCAAAGAGCTGGGGCAGTAGGGAGAGCTACATTCTGCAATGGTGCCACGCAGGCTGCTGTAGCTCTGTGTGGGTTCATGGCCATGCTTTACTAAGTTCAAAATTCAAGTGATGGTAGAGCGTTTAAACCTGATGATGTTTTTTAGGATTTCATGTTTATGATAGCACTATGTTATGTAAGGCAGTCTATAAAATAAAGTAACTTACTTTATTTTCCTTATTATTGCCCATCTGTATAGTTTATAATATATGTGGTACTCAAAATATGTAACTATGCTTAGATTCTTATTCTAAAGTTTATGCTTTAAATTTATTTATTTATTTTTAAATTTTTATTGGAGTATAGTTGCTTTACGATGTTGTGTTAGTTTCTGCTGTACAGCAAAGTAAATCAGCTATACATATACATATACCCCCTCTTCTGGGACAAGGTTGATGCTAAAAGCAGATTGCAAACTGGAGTCAATAAGGAAATGGGTTTTGTTTTTCTTTTGATTTGAATTTTTGCTGTTTTGGAAGATTTTCTTTATCACCAGTTTAGAAAAATCTTTGTATTTTTATCGATTAAAAATAAAGTATGCCTCTGGTGAGGATTATATCAACTCAATAAATATTTGAATGCTCAAAAAAAAATTCAACTGATGAAACAGCGCGTTTTGTAGGATCCCATTTGGGTGACTATCCATCATATATTAAATGTAAGCATGTATTTTGAAAGTGTTTGGGATTATATAAACCTAATTGCTATAGCTGCTATCACAGACTTCTAGAAGTTTTGAGGAAATTTTTCTTTTTAACTCTCAGAATCATTAGACATCTTCTTTACAATTCATTACCATTTTAATCAGAAAAACATAAGCACAGCCATTTTTGGAGGGGGAGAAGGGAAATAAAGACGGCCTCCCCACGGAGAGCCTCCCTGGCTCAGTGGTATAGAGGGCAGAGAGCTGAGTGTTGGCTCAGAGCAGGTGTGCTCATTTTAAAGTCACGAGGCCAGATAGCTAACCAGGTATCTCATGAGTGCCAGATCAAGACTAGCCATTTGAAACTCAAGTCATCACTTTTGGAAGGTTTCCTGTTATTCAGCTGGATGCATTTGGATAATGACCCTGCGTAGGGTCAACTCGTTCATTTACTTAGAGGTACTTTTTATAACTACTTGCTCTTGGAGTGTTCCTCAGGAAATCACGTAACTGAAAGTGAGACGTCCTTTTCTAAGCTTTACTAAGGCTTTTATGACTAACGTGAGCATTTAGTAACACCTATTTTAGATTTTCCAGCCTAGAATTATTACTATAACAGAAAATCCTGGGCCTTTAATGCACTTTGTCTATTGATAAAGTAAATCCCAATTCATGTCTTCAATCATTAATTCTCCAAATATTCTTTTAGTTTGCTTTTGTGCCTGACATTGTTAGGAGATGCCATGGTTGAATTATGTCCCCCCAAAATTCATATGTTGAAGTCCTAACTCCAAGCACCTCAGAATATGACCTTATTTGGATAGGGACTTTACAGAGGTCATCAGTTAAGGTAAAGTCATTAGAATGGGCCCTAATGTGACTGCTATCCTTATAAAAAGGCGAAATTTAGAGACAGACATACCTATAGGGAAAATGCCATGTGAACGTGAAGACGGCCATCTACAAGCCAAGGAGAGAGGCCTGGAATCAACCTTGGCCATACCTTGATTTCAGTCTTCTAGCCTCCAGAACTGTGAGACAATACACCTTTGTTGTTTAAGCCACTCAGTTTGTGACGCTTTGTTATGGAAGCCCTGAGAAACCAATAGAGGTTGTAAACAAACCAGGTGTGGGTCTCACCCTCAGGAACCTCCCTGTATGGGGCGGCGGCGGCGGCGGGTAGGGGTGAGGGAGAAGACAGCAACCTGATCTGCGCATGATGAAACTTAGCAGGGGTGGAGGGGCAGGCAGGTGATTTGCTCTTCAGGCAGGTGTCATGGTCAAACAGCTGTTCAGCCTTCTACAGGATGGAATCTGGGTTTCAGTCTGGCCACACATGTATGGGTATTACTCTTAAACTAAAAGACAGTGAAGACCACCTTCACTCCAGGTTTCAGAGAGTAAAACCTTGAAAACATCATCACTTCACGATTAAACGTTACATTGAGACAAATATTATTCCTCGACGATTGGGTGAAGGATTTAGCCAGAGGAGCATATGGAACAACTTCTTTGGGCCCCCTTCCCTGGAGCTCCTTTCATATACCTATATTTCACAGTTAGAGCACAGGCACATGTAAAGCAAATGCAAATACACCCAGGGAAAGTTCCAGTCGCTGTCCCTGTAAGGATACTAATAAAGGACACTGTCCCCTGTCCTGCACAGTGAGTGCTCAGTTAGAGGCCAAAGGGACATGAGTCTCAAGTCCCGGCAGCATAAACTGAGTATGCCTCCTGGGTAGCTGTCACGGTTTGTTTATACTAAGGGCACTGTAAGTCATGTTGCATGATCATGTTTTCCTCCTCCTATGGGCTGCTTGGAACCTCAGAAACACCATTAAGAGCCCCCTGGCAAGTGTATGGGAACTTGAAGGGTACATTCATATTATTTCCATCCTCCTAATCCACAAATGACTTTTATTTTAACCCATATCAATGTTCATAAATGCCTCCTCTAATTGTTCATGTGAAAAGGGGCATAATATTTAAAATTAAATAGACAAGTTAATTGACTTTGGTCACCACTCAAAAATATTTTGTTCAGTTATTAAAAATGATACAACACCATGGGTATTTATATTTAATATTTTGAGTATTTCTTTTAATGTTAAGAAAAGGAAAACCCGTTAAGAAAAGGTAAACCCATTAAGAAAAGGAAACTCCAGTGCGAACTTCTTTTTCCAGCGATGTCCTCATCAGCCTTTGATGTGAAACAGACTAGGAGTGGGTCCAGGAGCCCCAGAGAATAATTCTGGTGACACTCCAGGGAGTGGAACCAAACTGCAGTCAGGGGCATTCC
>NW_006780363.1:399793-401025 GCF_000442215.2 Lipotes vexillifer
AGAGCAAAGGGCAAAATGGCCTCACCTCTGTCTCCAAAAGGCTCATCTCATTATAGGATCAGGCTCTTCCAAGTTAAGGATTTTATCATCAAAGTCATTCCCAGGGATTTGCAAACTAAAAAGACTAGTTGCTCCCATCCCCACCCTAAGATACAATGATGAGGCAGAAGCAGAATAACTGTAGGAGACACTTCCACCATAAGGGGATGAAACGGAAATGGAGCCACATCACAACTACTGCAGTCCAGCTGGGCTCCTACAGACCCCCTGCTGTGGGGTCAGGGACATCCCTCTTTAGAGGCTGGTTCTTTTTCCTGGAAGTGGTTCCTAGTTCACTGCTCTCGCAAGCTCTTGGACCCACTCTCTTTGAGATTCTTCCTTTTCTATAAGAAATGGCCATGTTTGCAGCTGAGTAGCTTTCTCAGCCTGATTCCTGCCTGGAGATCTCTGGGGACCCAGAGGTCTTTGTGCAAGTTTCACAATCTTAGTCCCTGCCATAGCACTGCCGTCATTTAGATCCTCTGAATGAATCTCCTCACTGAGGCAAAACAATAGATACAATTCAAGAAACATCTTTTCAGATGTAATGCTGAGCTAGCACAGAATAATACTAAATTTGTTATGATTTATTAGAATAAATACTAAAGTTATTGGAATAAATACTAAATAAAAAGAGAATACTAAATTTTAAAAACAAAATGAGGCTCAGCATCTTGGAAAGAGCTCACACAAATGAAGAGTACTAAAACTCATGTTTCATTAGCTTCACAGTAAATCTGCTTCTCGCAAATCGTAAACCCAGAAAAAGTGAATTAAGGATATCATTTTAGATGACATAAAGATATTAATAAACTTTAGACATTCTTAAATATGCATATTGAAATAGCTAAGATGACCATTAATAGAGAAGACAGAGAGTGTATACTCTTACAACAAGTAGAGTGAAGACAATGGAATCAGATTTTAAGGCATTCCATCCAAAGTAAGGCACAAAGGGAGAACACAGAAGAGAAAAAAGGACGAGAAAAATAGAAATTGCATAGTAAGATTGCAGGCATAAATCCTAATAGTACTAGATATACATGGACAAAAGTCTTGCTTAAAATATGAGGACCATCAGTCTGAGAAAAAGAAAACACAAATCCAACCAAATAATGTTTATAGCAGATAACTGTAAAACCTAAAGACCCAGAATATTTAAATTAAAAATGGAATAAAATGTGTTAGGGAAA
>NW_006780363.1:401035-404405 GCF_000442215.2 Lipotes vexillifer
AACTTACATATTCTACTAATAGCAAACCTCAAATATATACCAAGCAAGAATTGCCAGAACCATGAGAAATTGACTAATCTACCTTATTAAAGGAATATTTTAACACAACATCTTTTAAATAATTGATACAACAAGCAGCTATCATACCTAACAAATGGGGAATGTACACTTTTCTCACATAGGAAACATTTATAAAATCTGACCACATATTGATAATAGAGCTATCCTCAACAAACTTCAAAAAATGTGTATCATACAGACCACATATTCAGCTCACAACGTAATTAAGTTAGAAATAAAGACAAAAAAAGATAACTTAAAATATATTTTTAAATTATAAAGACATATTTGTAAATAATTCATGGGAAGAAAAATAAAGATAAAAATGAGAAAATATTTATAAGCGAATATAATTAAAAATACTGTGTATTAACTTCATGGTACTTAGAGGAAAATTTATAGCCTGAAATACTTATGGCAGAAAAGAAGCCTCAAAATTAATGACTTAAGCATCCAAAATATGAAATTAGAAAAATAACAGCAAAGAATATGGAAGGAAGAAAAGAAATTTCTGCCCATAATGCCCCCAGTCTGGCATTTTGTTGTGGCAGTCCTAGCAAACTAACACAGATATGTAGTGTAATTCTTACGGTGGATTCAGTCGAAAACGTTAGACAGTCACCGGCTCACATTATCTCTAAGAGCCCCTCAAAGTTTAAAACTCCTTGGAGGTCGGAAAGAATAAAGGCCTGTTCTTCAGTCTGAAGAGAATCTTCCCTAAGGGTCTTCATTACCCATCAACATCTGCCATGAGCGTGCCCCATGCAATGCCCGCAAGGTCGAACTGAGGTGTGCAGTAGGCCTCAGAGCATCTTTGAAAGCCTGTAGCTAAGGCTCTCTTTATGAAGATGGAAACACACAAAGCGTACGGGAACTAGCCACAGTGGCCCAGGGCCAGTCAGCACTTGGCAGCAAAGGACTGAAAAAGAACCGGACTTTTGAAACGTTTAGGGCCAGGTTCTCCTCTGAGGCGGTAGGTGTTTCTGGCTGCTGCTCCATTTCCTCCCATCAGTGCACCCCTGAACACCTTCCCAACATAAAGGAGGGTGAGTCCTGCCCAAGCATAGCAGGCCCCATTCTGGCTGGAGCTTCGGCACGCTCACCGCAGGGAATTCCAGAGGTGAGTCTGTAAACGCAGTCCCCAGAGCGCCATTTGATGAGAACCTCCCCTGGGCAGGTTTGCTTGGAGTATCTAAGAGTCTCAGTCCCCTAGTCGCTGCGTAACCGCCAATGCCTGCTGCTAAAGAGGTTTCTGTGTCCAAAAATAATCTCTAAATGACAGTTAGCATGACCCTGGCATAATCCATCCTCTCCAAATAAGTGAAAGGGAGCTAATGCCCAATTCCTGGCACAGACACAGAACGGGTCTTGGAAGAGGAGGTGACTGTGACTTCAGTCCTTGGCAGAAGGCTGCAGACTGGATGGAGAGCCAGGCCAGCGGCAGGAGCATGGACACAGGACGCCTGACATGGGCATTTCCTTCTGCTGGGGCTGGGGAACAGTCCCAAGCCTCTCTGCCATTCTGCATAGAGCTTTGGATATCTGTCACCTGAATTGGCCACACCACCATCCCTGGATATCACCGGGGTTTCACTTTTCCAAGATCTTCCTAGTGTGTACTTGAGCCCCAAGAAGCATTCACCTGGTTAATGGAGCCGACCCCTGATTGTGAGAAGAGCCTGACTTGGACCTCTCCCTGACCCTGGGAAGAGAGCAAAGATCCCTGCCCATCACCCCACCTTACGCATATTTTTCGCTCAAGGCTGATTCTTAGGACTAGAGATGTATTACTTGTGCTGAGAGAGGGATGCTCTTGGCCTCTGCATGCTAGCTTTCTTCATAATCATTTTCTCAACCATTCAGGGCTCTTGATCTGGAGCATTTTGAGGGTGGGAGGAGATGGAGGATGGAGTCTGCAATGGAACAGGAAGAGGTTATTCAGCAAACTTAGTGTGTGGTTTATCTTTCCAACAGCCCTGGGAGTGACAATTAATGTACACACTTTGCAGATGAGAAAACTAAGTCCTACAGGTCAAATAACTTGCTCCAGTTCACCAAGGTTTTGTGAGTCATTCAAACACAGTTCATTTTGGCTGGGATCTATGATCTTTTCATTCTCCCTCATGCTAAAGCTGGAAAATATATGTAATTGGTCCTGAGAGAGGCAGATAGGAATAGAGTGGGGGCCCAAGGATGAAGATGATGGGAAGTATTCAGGAGCTGCCCCAGAGAAATGAGGGGGGGCCCAAATGGCAGGTCCACAGCCAACTGCAGGTTCATGCAGTCAGTTCTGACCCTGAAGCACCCATCCTTCATTCGACTTTAGAGGCGGAGTCATGTGATGGAAAGCTCAGTGCCCAGGGGTTGGGTCCAGCAACACGACTCACTGGCTGAGTGACTCTGGGCCAGTCATTGGACCTTTCAATGCCTGTTTCCTCCTTCTCTATCTCTCACCACTTCCGGGAGGATTCAGCCCCACGCTGGGCATCTCTCTCCCTCACCCCACACATGTAGATGGCATGTGTGTGCTGGCTTCTCACCCTCTGCCCAGGACATTTGGAGGTGTTGAAGGCAAATGGAAAATGTATGCTTTCTCCACAGAGCTCTCCTTGTTTGAATGAACTGAATCTTTATTTTTCTTTTCAAGCAAAGAGGTTTTCATTAATTTGTGCCAGACCATTTAATATATTCTTAGGTTTCTACGGTGCTCTTGTTTCACTTAATTTTCTGGATTTCCAAGAAAGTTTCAGGACCTGGTTTGGTGAAATACCTTGAAGGGACTGAGAGGATAAGAAAAATGAGAAGCAATTTCTTCATAGCAAGACTTCTCAGTGTAAAGATCTCACCAAGAAATAAGGACAATTGGGTATAGGTAGGGGTTTTCCTTAAAAATCTTGATCTTGGTTCTTTCTGGCAAAGTAAGATGGGTAGGAAATCAAGCCAGAAATTCAAAGACACAATGCATAGCTTTGTTTGATTTAATTTGGTTCATTTATCAGCAGTTAAAGCCATGGAGAGTGGGGAAAAAGTTGCTTTTGAAGAACTATTCACTGTAACCCACCTGAAAACTACCTAGACATGCCAGAAACACAATGGGGTGGTTTTTCCACTGAGCGCCAAGCTTATGAGTCTGGGACTGTTCTTTCTGTTCTATAGCTGAGAACACTGAAATACAGGGAGCTCTGGTGATTTGCCTGAGATCTCAGAGCATGTGAGAGGAATCTAGTGGACCCCGAAGATTCCAAATGCTTTCATTGCAGCTGGTTGTGAGAAGGGGGAAAGACGGAGGGGGGAGCAGAGAAAGGGAAAG
>NW_006780363.1:404541-420811 GCF_000442215.2 Lipotes vexillifer
AAGAGAGGGAAGGAGAGGGAGAGAAGGAAGGGAGGGGGAGAAAAAGGAGGGAGGGGAAGAGAGAGGGAAGACGGAAGAAAGATAAGAGACCAATGGAATCCAACTGTGCTGGGATGCAGAGGGAACTCAGGGAGCCTTAGCTTTCCCTTCCCAATAGCTGCCTTACAAGGTTGCTTCAGAGAATAAACTGTAAAATGGTGAAGTGATGTAGCCCGTTGCAGAGAAATGCTTCCCTGTGCAGACTTGAGGTAGGGCAGTGAGCTTGGCAGTCCTCCAGCTGTGTGACCTGGAGCAAGTTTTTGCCCTTCTCTCTGAGCATCAGTTTCCTCACCCACGAAATGGGGCTGAGAATAGGCTCGACCTTAGAAATGGTGTGCTAAGAAGCTGACACTTACTGGGTGACCCATCAGAAATACATCCATACCTGTGATTAAGGCTATGATGCCTATTGAGAATTTAAACATACAACGCAAATAAACATTATTACGATTTGCATGAGATAGATGTATACAAGGAAGGAGCTGTATTTTAGTCTAGGAAATAAGGAGACTATTGACCAGAGGACAAGGGAGTCCTCATGCAACAGTGTCACTGTTGCATGGACAGTGGCCATCAACACCTCTGGCAGAGAGGCAGGCACAGCTTGGGAGCCCTGGGAGCTCTCAGAAGCCACTGCTGGAAATTTCCCCCACCTGGCCTGGGCCTGCTCACCTTCTCCAGGTAGGGCTGCCAGATAATTTAAAAGGATGCCTAGTTAAATTTGATTTCAGATAAGCTACGAATATTTTTTTAGTTGAAATACGACTCATGCAATATTTGGGATATATTTACAGTAAAAATTTGGCATTTATCTGAAATTCAAATGTAACCAAAACATCTTATCTTTTTATTTGCTAAATGTAGAAACCCAGCCTCCGGGGGGAAAAGCAGCTTCCTACTCCATTGACTTTTTGTTATAATTTCTTTTCTGATTATGAAAATAATACGTGCCTTTTGTATAATCTAGGAAATACTAAAGTACATGGAAAAGAAAATAATCATTCATTTTGTAATACTATGAGCTAATGTTTGAAAGTCTCCAATACTTGAAACTATTTGAAAATTGTGGCCTATTTCCTTGTAGTCTACCCAGTTGAGATGATATTTTATGTATGGACTTTATATTTCTTTGGTCTAACATTATACGTAATCTCCCTGTCACCAACTGTCTTCTCTATTGAGTTTTGTTACGCAGCATAACCGCCTTTCCTTCTTGCTGAAGTGGGTGGTTTCCAGTGTGCATATCTGTACATAACACTCTGTCCACACATCTTCAAATAATCTCTCAAGTGGCTTTTTAAATTATTCCACAATATATATGTATATATGTAAAATCATGGCAATTTGAAAGTGATAACATTTAATATCTCACGGCGACTTTTTTCTAAAGCTCTCATGGGTATAGTCAAAGCTTCCCTCCCAAGGCCAGCTGAGCAACCCTGCAGAAGTTCCCCCTGCTCCCACAAGATGATGTTCCACTGGGAGTGGGGAAAGCCAGTGCTCAGCCTTTGCTCCTCCCTGAGCCCACAAGCAGTCGATTCTGCAGAAGATCATTGGCTTGAAAAACGCAAAATTAAGATCTCCAAGATGGCGCCTTGTTTTCCAAGGTGGGAAGAATGGATTTTAGGATAGTGTCTTCCACCTAACAGGCTGGGACACGCAAAGAAGAGTTCACCTCCCCTTTGAGACAGTCCTCGGACTAGTGGTTCTCAACCCCAGCTATACACTCAAATCACCGAGGAGGTTTAAAAACTGCCAGATCTCCCAGCGTCCCCCCCAGCCTAGTCAATACTGACTGACCTCTGGGGCAGGGGTCCCAGGATCAACAGCTCTTTCTAGAGTTTCCTGTGTGACTGCAGTGGGCAGTTGGGGTCAAAGACACCTGTGTTAGACTTTGATGCTATCACTCACAGGGATTCAAACCGGAGGAGGCTGGACAACAGAAGGATGCTGGGGACCTACCCAGAGCTGGGTCCTCAAGGTCGCCATGCCCTTGAGTCCACCCATGTAAGGAGCCTGTCTGCTGGTAACAGCAGGCACAGCTTCTCTACAGGGCCTCCGCCAGAATCTTCCTTGAGCTGGGAAAGTGGCCTGGTCCTCCTGAGGCCTAGCTCAAGTGCCACCACTTTCCCCAGGTAGCTCCTCCCTCCCACACCACCCCTAAGCCTCCCCATCCCAGCACGCAGTTAGCATGGCCTTTGGTGAGCCCCTCCTTACCCAGCACTCAGCTCAAAGCTGGGCCATGGAATAGAGCTGAGGCTGCTTCTCTTTTATCACTTGGCGGGCCTCTCCCCCCTTCATCTGAAGAGACAGCTTCAAGGACCAGGGCACACAGCTTCCCCTGAGGATGGAGGGGTCTGTTTTCTGAATTGCAGACTTGTCATTTCTGGGCTAACTTTTGCTCTGTGGGAAGCCAGAGCCGTTCGTCTGACCATTCAGTGTCTTTTGCAGCAGGAACACCAACCCATCCTAGGATGGTACACACAGGACAAGAAGGGGACTTTATGACTGTTGCCAGGGGCCAGGCCCAGGGAAGCCGGGGGTCCCAGAGGAGGCTGTCAGGGGCTTAGTCAGTTCCGACTGCTTTAACAAAACACCATGGACTGGGACACTTAAACAAGAGACATTTATTTCTCGAAGTTCTGGAGGCATGGAAGTTCAAGATCAGGATGCCAGCATGGTCGGGTTGTGGTGAAAACTCTCTTCCTGGTTAACAGACAGCTGCCTTCTTGCTGAGTTCTCACACACTGGAGAGAGAGTAAGCTTTGGTCTCCCCTTGTATGAACACTGAGCCCATCATGGGGGTGCCACCCTGTGACATCATCGAAATCTAATTACCTCCCAAAGTCCTCACCTCCAAATACCATCACATTGGGGGTTAGGGCTTCAACATATGGATTTTAGGGGGACACATTCAGTCCATAGCAGGGAACATAGGAGAAGTTAACAGGGAAGAACCAAAACATCTCAGGAGAGCAGCCACAGGTTTGGGAAATGGCAAGCCATGTAGATGGTCCCTCACCAGGCAGGGTTGCTGGGGTGAGCATGCCATGATGATGGGAGTTGGAGTAAGGCAGGGGCAGCCCCTTGCACCTCTCATCTGGGACCTCCCGAGTTATGTGAGGAGACGAGAGAGGACAGAAGGGCAGCCTCTCATTTGGGGGAGTGAGGGGCCGTAGGGGCTGTCCCTTACTGGGTTCCTTAATGATGCCTCCCAGGAAGGTCCAACTCCCCCTGTCTGCCATACCTATTTGCCAATCAGGAAACACGTAATGAGTACCAGTTATGCCCCAGGCTCTGTACAGTGAGCAGGACATGCAAGTTTCCTTCCCTGTGAAACTCACACTCCTGAGGGGAGGAAAGTCATCACAGTCACACAGGTGCACAGGCCTAAATGTGAGGCGTGCACATCTTCATCCCTTCCGGCTGCGTTCACCCAGTGGGGCACCAGGGGAGACAGAAGGTGGAGGAAGGAGGAGGGAAGTGGGCTCTGGTTCCCCTGGCTCCCTGCCTGCTGCACACCTGGGCTGCTGCATCCTCTATAGAAGGCTCTGCTCCTCTCCCCACTCCACACCCTGCACACACCGCCAGCTGCATCTGAGAACCTGGACCAAGAGAGATAGAGTTTCCCCAGCATAATTTAGCCCTGCTAGCTCAGAGGACTGCCCCACCCCTCAAGGCTTCCCCTAACCCTGGCCCACATCTTGTAGGCAGTCCCTTCATTGAACCCTCATCAAATTACCCAATTTAAATATACCATCTGTTTCCTGCTGGGATCCTGCCCGACCCAGTGACCTAGTCTGGGAGGTCAGGGAAGCTTTCAGAGAAAAGGATGTTTAAGCTGAGCTCTGAAGGATGAAATTCCAATTGCTCTTAAGGGGTGGATCCAACATGTGTGTTTGGTCAGTAAGGGGGAGGTCCTGGTAAGCTCGAGGCTACAGTGAGGGGGGTTGCAGGGGGCAGCAGAGGACCCCATGAAGCCCTGCCCCTCTTAGCCATGCCTGGCCAGGGCATCACTGAGCCTGGTCGCAGCTCTAAGGAAAAAAGGGCAGCAACTCTCATTCCTTAAGCATCACTGCAGACGCCAAGAGCGTTCTGGATCCCCACACCTTCCATACAGGTAGACCCAGAGGAGGCCAACGTCTGGTGCTCTGGGTTATGAGGGATGCTCTCTGAAAGGCCAAGGCAAGCAACAGGAGGGCATGGACTCAAATTTGGGGGATGCTGTGGGAAGCTCTGAACCCCTTTGCATGGATTTAAGTTTGCCTCCCTGAGTTGGTACCTCGGGAAAGTGTGAGTTAGAACTAGTCACATAGACACGTATTCCAAAGTCCATTTCATCGTCCTAAAGTTTCGTTATCTCGGTATATTAGTTTCCAAGGGCTGCTGTGTAACAAATTACCACGAATTCTGTGGCTTAAAACTATGGACGCTTATTCTCTCACAGTTCCTGAAGCTAGAAGCCTGAAATCAAGGAGGCCTCGGGCCTTGGGGCCTTGCTTCTTCTGGAGGTTCAAGGGGAATATTCGTTCCTTGCTCCTCTCAGCTTCAGGTGGCTGCCGGCTTCCTCGGTTTGTGCCACGTCACTGCAGTCTTCAAGGCCAAAGTTCTGCTCAGTCTTCACGTCACTTTCTTCTCTGTGTGCGAAAAATCTCTCCCTGCTGTCCAGCCCAGGTTGACAGAAAACAGCTGCCTTCCACTGCAGCCGCTGTTCCGCAGGGCGATGGATTATTGGGTGGAGGAGGCCTCCTAATCCGGAGAGCTTCTAAACCGTAGAATGGCTGCTCTCTGGGAAGTCCTTTCTCTGGATATCTTGACCCGTCCGTGAGATATCTAGGGGTCAGAGGACTTAGCCGTGGCTCTGTAGCCAGAGGGTTGAGGCCGTGATTCGGTGACCTTTCAAAATTCACGACAATTCCTTGAATTATAAAAACTACTATCAAGATTGCCCTTGATACGTTCTGTTGCCATTTAGACAAGGAATGTAAAAAGAATAAAAATAACCCGATGAATTCAGGATGGTGGAAAATGTCATTACTGGTCATTAAAATTACAGGAAGCCTTGCCGACTCTCGCTCCCTCCCCAAGACTAACATGAGAACATGTTTTTTCTTCTGATGCAATAATTAAGTTTGCCCAAGAAAACATCTCTCTGTGCACACCTCAGGGCAGGGATAAATGAAGCCTTTAACTGATAAATGTGATCATCTCAGTTACTAAACTCTCTGGGCAGACAGGCTTCCCGGGTGGATTGACTGAGCAGTGATGTGGGGGGGATTGGGGGCAGGGGGGCTCTGGAGAAGGGGTTAGAGATTCCTGAGGCCCAGAAAGACTGACTTTGTTAAGAAATGGAAGAGGGTTGGGGTGACCTCTGTAGCTAGTGACAGCCACAGTCCTAGAACCAGAGCCTGAGGCCAAGATGCCAAGATGGAAATAACAGCTCGAAGTTTCATCAGCTGCCACCGGGATAAAGAGACACATTCTCCCACACCGAGCACAGACCAGGCGAGGGCCCTGTGTAGACACTGCAGATACACGGGGAGCAAACACAGCCCTCCCTGCCCTCACTGAGGTCTCATTGAATGGGGAAAAACAGATCTCAATCTAGGCATCTCCCAGGGCACTCAGAAAACTGACCAGGACTGAGGGTCAGGTGGAGGACGCTCAGACTTGAGAGCTGAACACTGAGCAAAATAAAACTGGGCGGGAGTCCAGGGTCTGTGGATCCATACACCAGGACAGAAACAGACAATTACTCAGTTGCAAAACATGCAAATGAGTAAAAAAAAGAAAAAAAAAAAAAAAGGTTTAGCCTCATTAGCTATCAATGAAACAGTAAGTAAAAGCCTCCTGAAGAATGATTTCTCTCCTCTGGAGGAATACTCAAAGGATGGGCAGTGTGTAATGAAGTGGGTCGTCCCTGCCCTGTGGGTAGAAATGTAAACAGGCATGACCCTTTTGAAAAACAGTTTGGTATCCTGTGCCAGCCCACGTGTATATTGTGACTCATTATTTTCACCTTTGGGAATCTACTCTAAGGAACATTTCACCATACCAAAGGCTTAATGCTCAAAGGTATATACTGGGGCTTCCCTGGTGGCGCAGTGGTTGAGAGTCCGCCTGCCAATGCAGGGGACAGGGGTTCGAGCCCTGGTCTGGGAAGATCCCACATGCCGCGGCGCAACTAGGCCCGTGAGCCACAACTACTGAGCCGGCGCGTCTGGAGCCTGTGCTCCGCAACAAGAGAGGCCGCGATAGTGAGAGGCCCGCGCACCGCGATGAAGAGTGGCCCCCACTTGCCACAACTAGAGAAAGCCCTCGCACAGAAATGAAGACCCAACACAGCAAAAATAAATTAATTAATTAATAAACTCCTACCCCAACATCTTCTTTAAAAAAAAAAAAAAAAAAAAAAAAAGGTGTATACTGCAATGTTATTTACAAGAGCTGTAAGTGGAAGCCAAATTCTCCTCCTACAAGCAGAGATAAACCACTTTTACGTCCCAGAATAGGCATACACAACAGAATATTATTAGACCATTAAAATGAAATTAATAAAGAGATCAAAAATTTCAGTGATACAATAATAAGTGAAATACATAAGATAGGAAATCATATTCGTTTTTGGCAGCAATTATGTAAAAGTAAAATGTTGCATCAGAAACAGGAAAGAAATTTTTTAAATGTTCAAACTGTGGTACTACAAAAAGCGTTTTTCTTTTTCTTTTTCCAGTATTTCCAAATTGTCTATAATGCGTATTATTTTATAATAGAAAGAGCTTTTTTTTTTTTTAAGGAAAAGGTTAACTCTATTTTAGTTGCTAAATGGAAGCCATGGTCAATTATCGTGGTCACTCTCCTTGTCACTGATATACTCCCTTCACTCACATACACACACAAACACACAAACTTTCTATAAGCAGGATGTGTGTGTGCAGTTACTCTGATCGAGGGGGTAGGGTGGCAGCAGTACATGATAGTTTCATCCTGTCTTTCTCTGGAAAACACACAAACGTACAAGCTGACAGGCCCCTCTCTGGGACCAGGGCAGGTCTTTGTGGAATGGTGGACCTGAAAGATTTTTATGCTACTGGGACTAGAGAAAAGATGCTTAAACCTTGTATTAGTTATCTATTGCTGTCTAACAAATTACCCACAAACTTAAAATAGCAATCATTTATTACCGTACCATTTCTGTGACCCTGGATTCAGCCATGGCTTTTCTGCTTCTGACTCAAGGTATCCCACGAGGCTGCAATCAAGGTGTCCTGTCGGCCTGGGCTGTTGTCATCTCAAGGCTCAACTGGGGAAGATTCACTCGTGGGGTTGTTGGCAGGATTTGGATCCTCACTGGCTGTTGGCTGGAGACACCAGTTCCCTGCCAGATGGGCCCCTCCCTAGGGCCACTCACAACATGGCTGTGATTTCCTCAGATGGAGGAAGTACCGGAAGGTGAGCAGGACAGAAACCAGTCTTTGCAACCTAATCTCGGAAACGACTCCCGTCACATTTGCCGTTTTCTACTCATTACAAGCAAGTTTCTAGGTCCAGCTCACATTCAAGGGGAGGGGATCCGACAAGGACCTGAATCCTAGGAGGCCGGGTGCCTTGGGCTATCTTAGAGCTGCCAATCACAAACCTCATAAACAAACATTCTTTCCACATCTATGCTGTTTCTGTACTATATTAAAGTGAATTCAATGCACACCACTGCTCTTTTTTAACACCTTTCCCATTCAGTTCTTGCATCACAGGCATTGGTCTTCTGGCAGATTTTCAAGGATTAATATCCCTGAGTTCTTGCAAGTTTGAAAATATAGGATACTACTTAGGAGAGCAAGATCTGGCCTCAGACTCCTGTCTTCGAATCCTGGTTCTGCCATTTCAAGCTATGTGAACTTGGGAAGTTTATTTAATCTCCCTAGGTGTCAGGAACCTCATCTTTAAAATGTGGCTAATAATGGTACCTATCTTATGGGGTTTTTGAGATATTTAGATGAGATTATATGTGTAAACACTCACACGGGGTCTGGAATTCAGAAATATTGCCCATGGTGTCATCATTATTATTTACTTTTAAATGCCAGCATAACTTGGTTAAATTCTTAAGTATTGTTTTATTCTCTAAAGATTATTATATTGCCTTCTAATTTTGAATGATTCTGCTGTGAAAACTGCTAGGCATTATTATGGAAATTTCTTTCCTTGTAGTTGAGTTGTTTTTTTAAAAACCTGGGAGGGCTTCCCTGGTGGCGCAATGGTTGAGAGTCTGCCTGCCGATGCAGGGGGCACGGGTTCATGCCCCGGTCTGGGAAGATCCCACATGCTGCGGAGCGGCTGGGCCCATGAGCCATGGCCGCTAGGCCTGCACATCCGGAGCCTGTGCTCTGCAACGGGAGAGTCCACAGTGGTGAGACACCTGTGTAGCGCAAAAAAAAAAAAAAAAACCTGGGCATCCACTGAGTTTTTTCTTTGCATTCTAACTCCAGTGTCTCTATAGGAATGTCTCTCATTTTTAATTGTTCTATAACAATTTTTCTAAGTCATGAAATTTCAGGTAAATGTAGATCTTCCTTTATTTGAGGAAGGTTTCTTCACTATATTTTTATTTCTCAATTATATTTCTTCTGCTATTGTCTTGAGGAAAATAAATTATTTATATATCAGACAATATTTGTCTGTCTTTCAACTCTCACTTTCTTCTAATCTATTTTAGCTCTTTATTTTTTCATTTCATTTTGCTTCATTTCCTCAATTCAGTCCTTGTCACTGCCTATATATTCAACAGTATCCAGTCTCCTTTTTGATGACTCTCATGTAACTTTTTCTTCTATAAAGTTTTTAATCTTATTGCTATAGGCTCATATTTTTAAAAATCTTTCATTGCTCTATCATCTCTTTTTCCAGCCCTCATACCTCTTTTTTGAGCTCTTTTATTTTAGAGGGGTAACATTTTCTTTAATTTTATTGATTTCGTGGAATTGGTTTAAGTTCATTTGCTTGGCATAAGGCTTAAGGTGTGTGTTTCTCACTTGCCCTCTGTCTTAATCGTTTCCTTCTTTTGTTGGTTTCCATATCTTGCATAGGTACCACGTTGATTTCTTTCTGATCGTTGCTTATCTACACATTCTCACTAACATTCTTCCCTGAAGAGATGATCGAACTAGGTCAGGAAATCTTCCAGACTTAGAGTGAAGCTCTTAATGTCATGGTTGTGTGCATAGGATTTATTTATGTATCTATGTCCATATCCAAATCCATATCTCTAGCTCTGATTTCATGTTTACTTTCCTTCTGGTGACCAAGATCAGTAACTGAAAGTCGGTTGCCCTCCCTCTGGGGATGAAAATTTGTCCCTCACCATCTGCTTCTACAGAATGAAGTCAATGGCCACCGCAGTTGCTGACTTTAAACACACCCTGAAAGGAGTTCAGGGCAGGGATCAGGAATGAGGCACTCTGTGCTCTGGGAAAAACTGGCAGAACAGGCCTTGAGATAGTTAGATATGTCCAGAAGATTTTATGAACCCAATTTCTTGCATCTTCTTATATCTAGAGGAGCACTAAAATCATTAGTGGAGGCATCTGCTCCTTGTGACTAGCGGCGACCTTCAGCCAAAATGTGTGCTTGACTCCATGTATTCCCCCTACACCAAAATCACATATATATTGACCTCCCTCCTTACGTCTTCAGAGCAGTTCCTCAGAGCTGTCTGAGGGCCTGTCTCCCAAGCCCTAGTCTTCATTTTGCCCCAAATAAGACTTAACTCACAACTCTCACATTGTACATTTCTTTTCAGTCAACACCTTCCTATTTTGGCCTCCACCTTGGTATGCACATTTTTGCAAAGACACATGTCCATGTATTACCACCATGTTTTCTCGTTAAGCCCGGACTCCCAGCCCTCCTCTGGCCATGCTGCCCTCAAGAACCCTCCAGTGTCCCTGACCGTTGTCATTTCTAAAGGAGGGGTCATTTGTTTGACCCTTCAGGCTGTGCAACTTGTTTCTGGAGGGCTGCGCAGGCTTCCTCTCCAGTTGTGTCTCAAAGGTGTGCCTGATTTCTAATTTCATCACATGTAAGTTTTTTCTATTTTATTTCTCCTTAATGTTCCAAATCATTTCAAAAGATAAAGGCAGAGACTCATTCTTCTATCATCTTTACCTGGAATTTTCTCATAAGCCCTCCTCCTAAGTAATTACACATCTATTTATGATCCAGATTTTAAAGAAAGGGCATAGCTTGCCATAAAGGAATGAGGAGTACATTCCAACTAGAGAAACTAGAGAACCCTTGATCAGAGAAGTCCCCAGGCCTGCATGGTGTGAAGACTAAGCAGCAGGCAGAGAGTAAAGTGAGGCTGGGGACAAGGAAGAGCTGTTCCTCTCAGCTGAGGGATTTTGATGGGTATGAAAAAGAATAAAGGAATAAATTCCACAGGAGAACTTAACATAACATTGCTGTTGCAGGTTTTAAAAAAATCTTCTGAATAGGGCCTTTCAAGATCTTTAGGGAAAGGCTGGGGTTTCCTACTCTTTGTAATTATTTCAGCATTCTAGACCTCAGCACCTACCCCTAAGATTTAGAACAAGGAAAAATAGATGCCTCCCATCCAGTAAATCAGATCCTTCCCCCAAGCAGAGATGATGAGCTCCAGAGTCCTACTGGGGCAACATGGCTAGAGCCAGACCACTAATTCCCCAGATCTTTAAAGTCTTGCTTTTTCCTTTGGCCTGGGGGCTGGAAACCTCTACAGACAGCTCCTGCCAGGCCAGCTCACAGCACAATTTTGGTCTTGCTTTATTCCAGACAGCAGAGAGATAGCATTCATCACTTGCAAGCTCTATCTTTTGAATTTCATCTACTGCCTTCTGACTTAGCAGCCTTTCCAAGAGACCTGAAAGACTTCTGTATGCCATATATATATATATATATATATATATATATATATATATATGCGAGAGAGAGAGAGAGAGAGAAGTATGACATATATATATATATATATGCCCATAAGAACCTCCCAGGCCAGACTGGAACCTACCACATGTCCTGGCCCTCACTGCCTGTTGACTTGGGCTCTGTGTGTTTTACATTTTATTACTGGTGGCCCAGGCTACACATAAGTGTTTATGCTGGCAACAGGGGGCAGCACTTCCTGGGCTGCGTTTCGGGGAGGAAAATCATGTTTCAGAGCTTTATTCTCTCTGTGTGCTGTGAGTTTTCTCCTCTTAACCCTGTGTCAGGGTCAAAACAGAGCTTGCTTCTTGGGGTGAAAATTCCATTCTTACCCCCATGTCTGGCCTTTTAGGAAGACACACTAGCTCACTCCACCCGTGAAACACTTTTCTCCCGACACAAGCATGGTGTAGTTGCTCATGGGTGTGACAATTGTGTTCTCCAGACTTTCAAGGCCAGGGTCCCAGAAAGGTACTTGCATGTGAAATTGAGCTGTTAGCCATCAATGTTGTTGGCATTTGGGACCCTGATTTCCAGACTAGCTGCCATGTGCAGGAGTCTCCAGCCAGTGTTACAGATGGTCTTCACTTGTGCTGACCCTAGTACCAGCCAAGTCCACCCCCCAAACAGTTAAGACATAGAAGAATTGGGGTAGGCACTTGGGGAGGAAGGACAAACACCAAGTCTACTAATGCAATGTTTTAAAATATCAACCGTCTCATTAAGCACATACACACACTCTCTCTCTCACACACACGCACACAACTGAATGATTTGAGTGTATTTAGGCAAAACAGGATTACTTTTCATATTTCAACTGGCTAAAGACTGGGGCAGTTTGCAGGTTCCACACACAATTGGATGCACAGAGCTTGCTCTGAGCTGGGGATCTGACCAGTAGCTAGCTCTTGATCTGTACTCTCCTTGGACCAGTGACCTGGAAAGCAGCAAGGGAGGTGCCAGTGGGGTCAGCTGGAAATGGCCTCTTTGTCTGCCTCTGGGCAGTTCCCAGAGCCCACTCTGTACCACCCAGGGAGGTTTTGCTTTCTCTGACTCCTTTGCTTTATCCCCACTCCTGACTCCAATTTCATAGTAAGCATGGAAAAACTGAGCCACAAAGAAGTAAAGCCAGTTAGCCAGGCATTCAGCAAAGAGCAGGAGAGCCAGGTCAGAACCCAAGAGTGACCCTGTTGCCCAGGGATCATGGAAAGAAGCCACCAAGCCTTGAGAATGCCCGGGAGGCTGGGGCAAGAGGACATTTCATCCACTGAGTGTATGTCCTGCCAGAACGAGTAGGCTTTGAGCTTGGCCAATGGCAGAAGACCCAAGTCACGTAAAGAAAGTCACTGAGCTGCTTCCAGTCTGTCTCTTCTCTTCAACAGAGGTAGACACAAGAATATTCTGCCTCTCACTAACCTCTTGCTCACTCTTTGGCAAATCATGTGGATGGGAAAAACGCTTTGTAAGGTACATATGTGAGGTATCCTCACCATTTTCACTGTTGCCAAGCAACATAAGACAGGACCTGGAGAAAACCCTCATACCAGCTTCCCACAATCTACCTGGCAAGACCAGGAGACAATAGATTCCAGGCTGCAACCATCTTGTCCTTACCTCAGGGCCCTGTAGGCACATGTTACTCCTCACATCTAGAGAAGTCTAACCCCCTTTCTTGAAAATGGACTGGCCTCAGTGACTTGCCTGTCCAGTACAACATGGTGGAAGTAACATTCTAGGACTTCTGAGGCGGGGCCAAAAGAAGCCTTACAGCTTCCACCTGGGCCTCTTGGAAAACGCTTTTGCTCTCTTGGCTGTCACTTCCATGGCACATGGAGAAGTCCCGGGTAGGTGTTTGGGTACTGACCATCCCAGCTGAGCTCCTAGCCCATGCCCTACATCCACCGCTGGCCATGTCAGTGAGCTGATTCGGAGGTCCAGCCTAGCTGAGCCCTCAGACACTCCAGCACAGCCTTTATCTGACAGTAGCAGCATGAAACAGCCTAAACAAGAACCACCCATCTGAGCCCAGTCAACCCAGAACAGAAACAGGAAGGATAATAAATTGTTGCTGTAAGCCACTAAGCTTTAAAGTGAAATATTTAACTGAAAGAGCTCTTTGCGAGCTACCTACAGGCATCTGGGCCTCCTGGTTCTCCCGCCTGAACCTTAATGGTTGAACTGATCCATCATCTTCCTAGTGTGTCTTCCCTTCACTCTGTCCCAGGGCATCTCTCCCCACTTTCTGCTGTCCTTGCAGATAAGCTCAGGGGTCATCTTCAACCGAGGGCTCTTACTACAGGGACAAAGCTGTCTGCAGGAACAAAGGCGAGACATCAGAGTGACAAGCACAAGGAAGTGACTTCAGGTGGGTCAAGCATGCCCTACACACGCCAGTCCTAGGCTGAGGTGGTCACTTCCTCTTTAGATGATAAGCAGGAAAAGTTCCTGAAGACTTGCAAACGAACTCTAAGCTCCTTCTAACCATCACTCAAATCCCTGCCCCAGGAGCATCTTGGAGCAGAGCAGAGAGGGGGTCCCCACGGGTGGCTCTGTAGCCCGGAGCATTGCTGGCTCTGCCCATCCAGGCTTCAGCCAAAGTCTGTAGCGTTTATCACCTCCACATGCCTTCTCAGCTTTGGCCTTCACTGCCCTGGACCAGGGAGACCGGCCAAAGTAAGGGCTTTCAGAAGAAGTGACTCCACAGACCGGGTTTTCTGGCTCTGACATCTGTGAAAGCGCCATAGATGTTAGGGCTAATTAGCCACATTCGGTGAGACCAGGCCTATCAAACATCTCAGGCAGAGAGGTCGGCTCTGGGCTGAAAGGTGAGCTGTTTATTTTAGGGTGGTGGGTGGTCTCTGGCAGGACTTTCAGATTAACCTAAGCCCTCTGAAAATAGAAAATGCAGAGCTGGGCAGCCTGGGGTACCAATGGAGATAAGGGCAAACCAGGCGTGAGGTCCTCTTTGATTTCAGGATCTTCTGGGGGCAGGAGGTAAGGGGGAGGGAAGAGGAGCTGGGCAGAATTCTTTCTGTTTCCAACCAGAGACCAGAAAGGCAGGCTGTCTTGGGGCAGGAAAGATGTAGAGATCCCCTACAGCCCCATATTGCATGTCTGGAGAGGAATTTTCTGAAGCCCTTGCATTGTTGAACAACCCCACAAGCCCTCAATTGATTCCTGCCTATTTCTGGGAGCATCTCGAGTATCAGGAAGATAAAATCCCAACCCCTGGAGATAATGCAAAAGGTAGTAAATAAGTCCAGGCTTCAGGGTTAAATACATCAGGATTCTAAGCCTGGCTCTGCCTCTTATTAACAGTGAGATGTTGAGCATCACGTCTATAGTCTCCTCTACCTTAGCTTTTCCCATCTGGAAAATAGGTATCCTACTGCCTTACCCTCCGTGTAAGGGCTGAGATGAACCACACACACAGTGCCCGCCATGGCACCAGTAAAAATCCCCTGACTTCCCCCACAACTCCATGTGCAAGACTTAGACATTTTACTAAAGGGCTTGTCTCAGTGCACAGGATGCTCACACAGGCCCCTGGGAGGCAAATGTTCTCCCTAGCTGGCAGGTGAGGACACTGAGAGACTCAGAGTGTCAGCGATGCAGCTGGGGAGTCTGAGTGTGAATTTCAGTCCAGGTCCTGCTCATCAAAGCCCACGTTCTTGATTGCAGAGCTGTATTTTTGCCCACCATAACTGGGGTACAACAAACGCCGTCACTGTCACCACCCCCGGGGAGGTCTGTGGTCCCATCTGTACGTTTCTGCAGGACCTTTGCTGCTTCTCCTATCTAAGGGCAGCCTGAGCCTCCAGGTTCCACAACAAGCCAAAGGGCTGCCTGCTGCTCCCTCCTCAGCCATTTGGGACCCAACAGGCTGGACTGACTCTCTGACAAGGGAAGGCCACTGTGACCCTCAGACCTAGTCAAAACATGGCGGGAGGTGGCGGGGGGCAGCAGCAGTTTCTGACAGTCCTCAGCGCAGGCCTAAGCCACAGGCTCAGAGCAGGAGCAGAAAGTAGGCTTTCCCAGCGCCCCTGTCCAAAAGGGCAGAGAGAAGAGGCCCTACTAGGCCACAAAGAAGGAACATAAAACTGGGAGGGGCCTCCTAGGGGCCTCTCCTTTTCCTCCTCCTCCTTCTCTTCCTAGGGTGCCCAGTCCAGTCCTCTGCCCCCTGGGAAGCCTCACCATCGGCAGGCAGAACACTCAGGCCTCTGTTGACTTACAGGCCTCCAGGGACTAGGCTGTACCATCATGTGTGGAGACGGTCACAGCTGGTCGTCATTTGCAATGAAGCAAAATGACCAAAGGGCCTCTCCGCCCAGCAGGATCAGGCCTCCTCCAGGAGCCTCCAGGGAGCCTCCTGTCCTGGGCCCTCCAAGGCCTGGTACTCCAGGCTGGACTCTGCTTGGCCATCCAGAGGGCACATCCAGGGTGAGGCCCAGCATCTGCTTCCCGGCCTGGCTTATGGCTACTGATGGGCCTCAATAAAAACCCAGATGGCATCTTACCAGTGCGTCATGAAAGCCGAGCCATGCCTCTCAGGACCCTCAAAGGTCCTCCTGACCTTGGCCAACAGGCAGGGAACAAACGAGCGGTGGGGTGGGGCTCCCCCCAGAGACCCCTGGCAGGAAATTTGTAAATCACTGCTCTACAGATCAACCCTCGCTTTCCATATCCCGAGCTCTTCCTCAGCCTCTCATCGTAGTAATAGTTAAGATGCCTGAGCTCTTTAGAGTTTATACCCTGCCTCACATCCTCTCTAGCACCCTGCAGGAAGGCATTATTGTTCCTAATTTGCAGAGGAGGAAGTAGAGACTCAGGAGGCCAGGTGAGGGGTCCAGGTCAGCAGGCCTCCAGCTGGCTCTTGCACACGTGGAAATAGGCGTCTCTGAGGGGACCTGGTGAACCACGTGGATTCTCAACTTCTCAGCCAGTGATCTCTCTGCTGCTGCCTGCTGTTTCTCTAATTTCCAGGCTGAATGACGGTGCTCCCTCCTGACCCACCCTCCATCCCACACATGAAGATGAGGCAGGGGGATGTGCCCAGAATGTGATGTGTGGAACCCAGCTCACCCATGCGGGACTCAGGAGCCAGGCATGGCCCCTCTTTCACGTGAGGCTCCGGGCTCTTTGGATACCCTCCACATGCCACTCATTTTCTCATCCTGGCAAGAATGGTCCAGACTGATGCTCAGCCCCTCTCTGCTGAGACTCAGAGACATAGGATGGCCACGTCTCTTCTATTGCTGGGTCCAAATTCCTGCTG
>NW_006780363.1:421325-450303 GCF_000442215.2 Lipotes vexillifer
ATGTCTCTTCTATTTCTGGTCCCAAATCCCTGCTGCTGCCTTGCTCACCCTCTGGGAGGCCTTTGGGGAGTCACTAATTTCTGAGCCTATTCCCTCCCCTGTAAAACATGGGGATGCTGTGGGAATCAATGAGACGGGAGGAGTGACAGCACCGCATGTGTGCTGGGCACACACTCAAGCTGGCATTCGTGCCGTGGCCTCCAGGAAGGGGTCTCAGCAGCTGGAGTGCAAGGACGGGCCAGCACCGTGGTGGGCCGGGCTTGCTTCTGTACCAGAGGCCCAGGCCTTCCACCACACACCGTGTCACAGTGGGCCCAGCCACAACCTCCTTGGGACAACCTGGCCAGTGAGGCCTTCAAGCGTGGCACAGACCTAAGATGCACGGCCAATGAGCAGCACTGTGAAGCCAAACTTTGTCAGGAGGTGTGGATGTATCACCGGAAACAGATTCTCTAGACCAAAGTGTCCTTTTCTTTCTCTTTCAGGCTCCCTGGGCTTTTGTGACAATCCTACAGGACAATGCCAGGCAGATGGGGCAAGGACACAAACAGCTCTCAGAGGTGAGGCTCTGCCTTCAGGGGCCCCCAACCACACCTCTCATGTCCTGACCCCTGGGCTGTGTGACCCCAAGCAAGTTCCTTAACCACTCTGTGTCTCAGTCCTCTCTTATGATATTAAGACAATAATAACACTAACCTCATGAAAATTAAGCTGTGAGGATTAAGTGAAATAATTAGAACAGCTCCAACCATTCATCCATCCATCCATCCGTTTATCCATCCATCCATCCATCCAACCATCTATCTATTCTCCCGCATCACCCTCTCTGAGATCCCTTACGTGCAAGGTGCAGGAAACACATGGGTCCTAGCCCTGCCAGCCTGTCCCAAGTGGTTCTCTGGAAAGCAGACTCTGAGGCAGAGTTAGGAGTATAAAAGACTGGCTGGCAGTTACCACCTATGAAGGGATGTGGGTTTGGACAGGGAGAGGTCAGGCTGTGATGCAAATATAACCAAGTCTCTGCCAGGTCCACAGAGCTCCGGAGCAGAACCATTAGAGGAGACCCCATTGCTTGGGGGAAGAGCTATGTCCTGGTACCTCACCTTGCTCAGTTGATGGAGGCTGCCCCAGGGGGAGTGTGATGAGTCTAGGAATCAGCGAGAGGCCATCGGGTCACCACGCCTCTCACAGCTGAGCAGCAGAGAGCGCTCTCCTAAAGGGGGACCTGTAGCATGTCTTGGAGCCTGCCGTGCCAGTCCTACAATGGAGGGTGAGACGCATGAGGGTGAGAGCCTCATACAGAGACAGGAGCTGGTGGGAGGCCAGGGCGCTATAAAGATGCCAGAGACGCCTGCCCTGGGAGGACAGCAAGGCTTCTTGAGAGTGATAGCTAAGGTAAGGGATAAACAGTGAGTGACAGGTGTCCAGCAGGGACAAAGGAGGAGGCCACTGGCCTAGGATCAGCACTGGGTAATGAGATGTTAGCTAGACATGGCAAAGGCCTTGGGCTGTGGCTGTAGGACTGTTCTGGAGCCCAGACCTTGGCCCCTTCCCGGAGGCTGCTGGGAGCTTTCTTGTTCATGCTTTTCCCAAAACCATAAGAGCCTGGGGCTCTCCCAAGCTCCCTTCCTCTCCATCCCTATCATCTTCACTGGGAGTGTGGGACCCATAGTGGGGCTCTTGTTTCTTGCAGACAGCCTTGGCCTTGTTAGCCCAGGACCAGGGGTGCTGGTTACAAAGGCAGGGCTTGTGACGGGGTGAGTTACCAGCTAAACCCAAACCACTGTGTTAACGCAGAGCCGGGGGAGCTATTGTTTTTGGCCTCGGGAGCCTGCTCAAAAGCCAGGGTTGATTCTGGTCATATTCAGCCACTGAATACCCATGTGCTCCAGTTCCGCGGGTCCATTTGTCCTTTGGGTGAGCAAAGGGTTTGAGCATCAGCCCTGAGGGGCAGAGTGAGGAAGGGCCGGGGAGGCAGAAGCACCCTGGAGGGCCCTGCCCTTGTCTGAAATTCAAAAGATGCATCCAGCCCCTCAAAGGAAATTCTCCTGATCTCCTTTCCCCAGAGTGTTATCAGACCCGGGCCTGGCCCCAAACCGTGGATGGGAATAGTTCAACCCTGAGACCTCCCGCCTCTGGCACAGCGAAGCATCTACACAGCTACTGCTTTTCCTTCTTTAATTTGATTCCCCTGGTAGCCCACAAGGCTGGACCAAAAGGCATTTTCAAACAAGAATCTCTTTGGTTGGCTGAGCATAAGTTCTCATTCCATTAGAAAAAAATATAGGGCTCCTTCCATCAGGTTTCTCTTGGAAACCTGGCCTCCATTTTGAGGCAAAAGCATTTTAAGAAATCAAGTTCCCAGAGACTCTCCCTGCTCGGCCCCATTTTAGCAGACACGCCTCTCGGACCCTGTTCAAGCCAAAATGGGCCCGCAGCAGCCACTCACACTCTGCTGTGTGTGTAAATCCCTCAGGGGGATGGTCAACACCCACATTCAGCTCTGGACCCTGGGGTGGGGCTCAGACCCTGCGTGTTTGACCAGCACCTGGGTGATGCCAACGCTGCTGCGGCACCCGAGTGAGGGTTGAGGATCTGGCCAAAACCTTGCTCTCCAGAGGGTCCTCTGCTCAGACCTTAGAAGCCAGAGTCTGCATGACCCTCCTGGTAGAGCCATCAAACCCTCCCTGTCCGGCCACCCCGCAGAGAACATTGACAGGCCACAACCCACAGCGTGCGACGAAAAGAACATCTACCCCCAGAACTTCCAGACCACGGGAGACCTCAGAGTGGACCAGATGACGCAGGGAAGGGAGAGGTGCAGGGAGAGAGGACAGGCGAGGACAGAGCCAGAGACCCAACATCTAAGTCACTGGCAGGCTGGAAGGGAGTCTACAAAGGAACTGGAGAGGGAACCCACCAGGAGGAGTGGGAGCCCCATGAAGGAAGGCTCACCGTGGAAACCAAGGGGGAAATGGTCCCCAAACTCCAATGTTGCAGAGAAATCCCAAAAGCTAAAGACTGAAGGGTGCCTTCCTGATTGGTTTCAACAGCAAGTGTCTCACTCAGCTCATAGGGCTTCAGCCCCCATCCCTACACAGCAGGAGAGGCATGGGCAGAGGCTGGGAAGGGACAAGAAATGTGGTCAAAAAGAGAGAGAGTCAAAGCAGTGACTGAGGAGGTGTGGGGACTATCGAGCCTCTTTTCTTTGTGATAGGAAGAGTGAGGCAGAAACCAGCAAAGAAACGGTAAAGAGAGTGATGGGAGCAAAAATGGGCCATCAAAGGGCAGAGCCCGGAAGGCTGACACAAGAAGGTATGTAAGATACAGGGAGAGGAGGGGGAGGCCAGGCTTCCATCGTGCCTGCAAGGAAGGAGGGGAGGCCTCCTGCTGAGAGTGAAAGAGAAGTTTGGAAGCAGCCGCTGTGGGGAATGGGCTTCCTATGGCTCTGGTGGACACACGTTGGTGGGCTGATTTTTCACCAGCAGCCCTGAACTGTCCCGATATCAGCTCTGAGAAAGGAGTGCTTGGCTCAATCCACGGCTAGGGTGTTGCCAGGGGGCGACTCAATCCAAGAAGAGTGATGCAGGAGATATGACGATACCTGCAAGAGAGAGGCTGCAATGATGCTTCACAGAGTCTAAGCAGGGGAGGAACAGAGGAAGGCAGGAGGGAGCCCAGAGGTAGGGAGAAAGCAGAGAAAGCAGGGGTCTGGGACATCCAGTGCTGTGTTTCCAGAATGACTGAGACAGGTATAAGGAAAATAGTTATGGAGAAAATGAGAATATTTAATTCTGGGTGATGGCATACATAGGTGGTATCACAATGACAATAATTAGAGGTGATCGGGTAAGGAAGTGGAATCTAGGATGGTGGACACCACCCTCAAGGGTGGCCGCTGAGGATAATGACTACTAAGCCCCACAGCTCAGGGGAGACCCATCCAGCACCCTGTCCCTGGCATAGGGACACATAGACAAGCACATACTCAGAGCAGCACTCTCCTCATGCTGAGCAGACAGGTGTGGTGGTGACATCTGAGAGCCAGCCCTCCACTAATTGGGAGAGGGGTCCCAGGTTGGGCCCGCTGTCAGGCACAAGGCACTATGGTCTCTGGGGGAAGCTCCAGGGTGTCAGCCTTGCCTTCCCAGGGCAAGAGCTATCTCTGGGCACTCGCCTTGTCCATCCAAATGACCCAGCAACAAGGGAGGTGCCACCAGCACACGCAGTGAATGTGAGCAGAGATAGGGCACAGGGCTTTGGAGCAACATTGTTTCGGAAAGAAACAAAGAGGACACAGCACAGGCAAGTTAAGCTCCCTTGTAGGGAAGGATTCCTGTACCTTTTATTCCTGCTAAAGTGTCTGATGATTTATGTCCTCCACACTGGGCTTAAGTGTCAACATTAGGTCTCATTCAACTCTATGTTACATAAGTGTTACATACATTGTCTCATTTAATGCTCATGACAACCCTGAATTTGAAAAATGTGAACTGGCTTACATGCATTTCTGTACGAACACTTTTGCATATCCAGATATAGAAATACATAAGAACTCAGGCAGAAAACCCAGTTTAAAAAGTCCCTTTCCCATCCAAACACCACTCAAGTGGGACGACTCGATATTCACATGCAAAGAATAGATTTTGATCCCCCACTTCACAACATATACAAAAATTAACTCAAAATTGATCATTGACTTAAATATAAGAGCTAAAACTATTACAATCTTAGAAGAAGACATAAGGGTAATTCATGATCTTGGCAAAGAATTTGGGACAGAATTCTTAGATATGCCAGCAAAAGTGTGAGCAACAAAAGAAAAATTAGATAAATTAGACTACATAAAAATTTAAAACCTTTTTGTATCAAAGAACATTATCAGGAAAATGCAAAGACATCCTATGAAATGGGAAATTTTTCACAAATCATATATCTGATAAAGGTCTAATATCCAGAAGAGCTAAAGAACACAGCTCAATAATAAAAAGACAATTTAAAAATGGGCAAAGTAGGGCTTCCCTGGTGGCGCAGTGGTTGAGAGTCCACCTGCCGATGCAGGGGACACGGGTTCGTGCCCCAGTCTGGGAGGGTCCCACATGCCACGGAGCGGCTGGGCCCGTGAGCCATGGCCGCTGAGCCTGCGCGTCCGGAGCCTGTGCTCCGCAACGGGAGAGGCCACGACAGTGAGAGGCCCGCGTACGCGTACCGCAAAAAAAAAAAAAAAAAAAATGGGCAAAGTAGACATTTCTCCAAGGAAGATATATACAAATGGCCAATAAGTACATGAAAGATGGTTGACATTGTTAGTCATTAGGGAAATCCAAAACAAAACCATAATGGGATATCACCTCACACCCACTAGGATGGCTATAATCAAAAAGCCATATGATAATGAGCTTGGCAAGAATGTGGAGAAATTAATTCTCATACCCTGCTGAAGGGAATGTAAAATGGTACAGCTGCTTTGGACAACAGTTTGGCAGTTCCTCAAAAAGTTAAACAGAGAATTACCATATGACAGAGCTATTCCACTCTTAAGCATATACCCAAGAGAAATGAGAATATCTATCCACACAAAATCTTGTACGTAAATGTAGCTGCATTATTCATAAAAGCCCAAATATGGAAGCAACCTAAACGTCCACCAATGGATGAACAAAGAAGCAAATTTCAGCTTATCCGGAATAGTATTTAGCCATAAAAAAGGAACGAAGTGCTGACCCACGGTGCAACTTGGATAAATCTCATAAACATTATGCTAAGTGAAAGAATCCTGTCACAAAAGGTCACATAATATATATTTCGGTTTATATGCTCTCTCTAAAATAGGCACATTCATAAAGACAGAATCCAGAGGATGGGAGGAGGACAGAATGGAAAGTGATTACTTAGTGAGTGTGAGGCGTTTTATGGGGTAATGAAAAACTTTTGAAGCTAGAGAGAGCTTATGAATTGCACAGCATTATAAATACACAAAACAGCACTGAATCGTACACTTTAGAATGGTTAATTGCACACTATGTGAATTTCACCTGTCAACAGTATGGCGAGGAGCTGCATGAAGCCGGAATGGACAGGCCATTTCTGAAAGGGACACGGCAGCTGCTCCCTTCTGGGCTGTGGGCAGGTGGACTCTGGCTGCAGGTGAAGAAGTCAAGGCAGGCCTAGTCAGTTTTCCAGGGCATGTGATGGTGAGTGAAACCCCAAATCAGTGCCTTGGCATCCTCTCCCTGTCAGCAGCTACAGGTCACCAAGGTGACCAAATTCAGCTCTGACAGTGCTGTAGCCCCAGGCCCGGGGGTTTAGGGAAGAGTATCGGGAAAGAGACAGCAAAGGAATTCACAAAAGAAATGTTCAAGCACTTATTTCTTATCCTTCGTCAAATCGAACCCTTTATTGCATCCTTCCCCAAGATTAAACATATTCTCCTAATTAATAGTCCACTACAGCTCATCTTCTAAACCCCTGACATTTTAGAACGGAAAGTCTCTCTGAGATCCTCTCATCAACTCCTCACTTTAATGATGAGAGAGAGAAGTGGGGCTCAGAAAGGAGAAAGGAGCTAGCGACAAAAACAAGATGACGACGCCATGTTTCGTCATCCAGGCTCTTCCATATTTATTGATGCACAAGTCATTGCTTCAGTGCAGAAGTTAAAGATGCTGGGAGGAAAGAACAAGGTTTCAGGATGGTGGGATAATAGAGAGGAGTGATGTCAGGAGAATTCTTAAACTAGCAGGAAAGGAAAATGATGACATCTGCGAGTATTTCCCATGTGTCCCCATCCACGTGATGGATCAGTGCTTAGAGGAAAGAAGGAAGGGAAAGTGCATCGCGAGGAAATCACAAGACTCGAGTGCAAGCTCTAAGTCTGCAAGTTACCCCCAGGGTGATATCAGAGGAGCTGCAGCTCATTTCAGCATCTTGACTTTCCTCTGTCACCCGGGAAGAAGTGGGCCAGCAGTGGAGGGCCACATTTGGGTTAGAGAGTGACCTCAAAGGTTGCGCCAGCCTCACTGTCATCATCACAGAGGCTGGAAACAGGTTGATGGGACGGGGGGGAGCCAGACCTCCTTCTGGCTCAGCGGGAGGCAAAGGAATCACCACCAAGGCCGTTTCTTCCCCTCCCTCCTGCCCCTGCGGTGTCACCACCGTGGCCGACTCCACAGACCCATAGACCCCTGCACCTCCCGGTCTGGCCGGGAGCAGCCAGCTGGCCACCGACGTGGTTTTCCCCACGGCCAGCGGCCCCGGGGGTGACTCACAGCTGGCAGGCCTCTGGCCTGGTGTTATTTTGAGATCCGGCTCTGTGATGGGCTCATGTGACAGCTTTGTTCTCCCAGGCCCTTTTGATTTGTGAATCTCCCTTTGTGGCTCGTGGGGGATGCCCGGGCCCTGCTGTTCCTGGGCTCCAGCATCCCCCTTGGCTGGGCAGGCCAGGCCAGCTGCAGTGAGGGTGGCAGACAGAGGGCGGGAGGAGCAGGGCCCAGAGCTGAGCAGCCGCTGGCTTGGGCAGCTCGGGGCTTCACTTCCAGGCAGCATGGAGCTGACTGGGTGGTCGTGGAAGAATGATAAGTGCCTGCTCAGAGCCCGTTCTGAATGGCTGGATCACAAACCACAGGGCTGGACAAGGGCTGCCCTGCTGTGCTTGGGCCTCGGCCCAGAGCTCTCCGCAGCGTCTGTGAGGCTCGGGGCTGGACCCCAGAGAAGCCGCCGGGGACTCGCGGGGCAGCCAGCCCTTGGGAAAGAGCACTTGGGGCCTGGGAGGGCTCTGCTAGCCAGAAAAGACTCCAGGCCTGTCAGATGACATCTATGGGACCCCATTTGTGGCACTTAACGTCAAGCCAGGCAATGTTACAGATCAGAGAGAACGGCAGAGCCAATGACAACTGGGTGCCAATCCCAGCTCTGCTCCCAGCTGGTGCTAAGACCTTGGGACCATGACTGAACTTCTAATCTCTCACCTGTAAAATAGAATTCTAAGACCCTCTCTGAGCTGTGGAAGGTTTAACTGAGCTATAACACAAACAGATGTGCTCAGCATTGTACCTGTTTGGTAAATGCAGTCACACACACACATGCCTGCCTCTTTCTGCGATCCGTGGGGTAGGGAAGGTTTGTCCTCAGTTGCTGCCTGGCTAGGTGTCCCCTCCATCCTTATGATTCAATGAATCCTTCCTGAAATTGATGCATTCCCTGGTCGCTGAGGGCCAGTCTCCAGCCACCTGACTGGAGGCAGCTGAATTCACACACTCCTCCTGACTGCTGACTCGCCACACCAGCTCAGTGGACGCTTCAGTCAACAGGACTTTTTTTGGCAGCTGCAAATTTCATGGTTACAGGTGTTCGTTCTATCTAGACAGTCCACTTCCACAGGGCAAAGCCTCCTACAGAAGGAGGAAAATGTAGACCCAGCACATGGCTTTGCTGATTGAAAGAAGGAGACGGAGGGAAACAAGAAGCTTTGTGCATCCTGCAAGGTTTGACTCGCCCTGGAGTTTCAGGGTCTCAGCCTCAAGGCCTCCACCACCTGGAGGAGATGGCATGAGAGGCACACCTTATGATGCATGTGGCTAGGTTGGAAGGGGGCTTATGTGTCCTCCTGCCCAAGCCCCATGCGGTGATGCACATCCACACTAGATGGCTAGACCAGCTTCCACTGGGATCCCACCGGGACAGGCGTTCACTCCCCTTTGGGCAGCTCACTGTATCAGCAAGCCCTCCGAATAGTGAAACCCTGCCCGGTGTAGTTTATACCAATTGATCCTTATTCCGCTGTCTGGGGCTATACAACACAGATCTGCTGCTCCTTCCTCAAGACAAGCTGATGACACTCTGCAGATTCCGTGAGTCTTCTCATCCCCGCAAAACCCATAAACCATCGACCCGCCTTTCCTTTCAGGGAATGGTTCCAAGAGCCCCATTCTCTTCTGCTTTCCCTAGGAAAGAACAAATGCACCATCAGCTTTACACTGAAATAAGAGGGCACCGAGGATGCTTCCAGGGAGCCGGCGCAGACGACCCTCCCCTGGAGCACGTCTCCTTGAAGATCTCTTTAGAGGCCTGGGTCCCCTCCCCCTGGAGCCCGGGGATCAATCTTCGGTCCTGCCCAGGGCTGGGGGCCGACCGGGGTGTCTGAGAGCCTCACACTCACCCGCAACCATTGCAGTTTTAATCCGGTAACTCTCAGCTTTTCCATCAGAATTCAGAGGGCAATAATAGAAACTGTTTGCTTGTAAAGTGCTTGGAGCTCAGAGGAGAAAAGGTGTCAGACAAGTGTGAAATGTTGTTACTGGCACAGGCCAGAGAATGGAATGGAAATTCACCAGCGGAAAGTAGGAACTCAGAGGAAGCCATTCGTCACCTCCTCTGAACAAATGGATACAGGAAAGGGGGTCTCCCCTCTGCAGCCAGGCACACCCCAGGTCAACCAGAGGGGCTGGAGGAGAGGCAGATGAGCCCAAAGGAAAGTCCCGCTTTCTGGTGTCAACATCACCGAACTCTTTTTTTTTTTTTTTTTTTTTTTTTTTTTTGCGGTACGCGGGCCTCTCACTGTTGTGGCCTCTCCCGTTGCGGAGCCCAGGATCCGGACGTGCAGGCTCAGCGGCCATGGCTCACGGGCCCAGCCGCTCCGCGGCATGTGGGATCCTCCCGGACCGGGGCACGAACCCGTGTCCCCTGCATCGGCAGGTGGACTCTCAACCACTGCGCCACCAGGGAAGCCCCACCGAACTCATTTAATAGACATGCCTTCAGCCTGAAGACTTGCTCTTCATTGCACACTATAGGAGGCTGCCAGCTCAGCCCAGGTACCCAGAGCCTGCAGGCAGCCAGTTCAATCAGAGAAGAAGCCTCCTGGAGAAAGGGGCCATTGTGCCCACCATCTGGAAGAACAAACCTGGTTTTCAAACAGGGATGCACCGGGCAGATGGAACAGGTCAGCATGTGTGACACAGAGACAGACAGTAGAACAGACTCCTTTGGACGTACAGACAATTCAACAAAGAAAAGAAATTTTAAAAACTCTAATTAGTACTCTCAGAAGTTCAGGAAGTTTGTACATTCATAAAAGAATACTGTGGGGGAAAGTATCTTCTTAGACACTTAAAATTTGATCTACCATTCCATGTCCCCAAAATAATCATCGGCAAATGAACCAAAAAATAAAGTGAAGGAAATCTGCCGGAACGTAGAACAGAAGGACATGGAGAAGGAACTCTCAATGGAAATGACCCATACATCCTATTAGGATGAGTGAAAACAATACTGTATAACATTTTAAAACATGAAAGCTAAAGAGAAAATCATAAACACTGAGAGAGAAAACAGAATCACCTATAAATGAATAAAAATCACGTTGGCATTTCATTAACAAAAATTGTTGGGTATATGGGAGATTTTAACGTATACCATGTTCCTAGATGGGAAGACTTCATACTCTAAAGACACCAATCCTCCTCAAATGAGCTCAAGTATCAGGTTATTCTCCCTGACTCCTGACAGCTAAAGTTTGTCACTTTAGGACTTTGAACCTGGAACCAGTACTGCAAAGAATCAGAAGATGGTTCCGAATTCTAGTGGTGGTGGTGATGGAGATGGTGGTGGAGGTGTTGGTAGCAGTGGAGCTCATAGCACTGGGGCTGATGGTGGTGGTGGGGATGGTGGTTGGTGATGATGATGGGACCATTACCAGGGTCTGGGAGAGATGATGGCAGCAGAGTCAAGAGAAGACAGCAAGCATCCAGGGGCAAGGGCACCAGTGGCACCGACGGTCCTGAGGATATCATTTCTCTGTGTTCTTGGTTCTTCAGCCTCCCCCTAATCTGACCTTCTTTCCAAAGCTTGTTTCCAAACACCCACTCCTTTCACTAAGCTATTCAGTAACCTTCTAATAAATCTCTTTTCTGCCTAAGTTAAATAACATTTGTCTCTATTGCTTGCAACAAAAACACCAACTGGCACAAAGAATTTTCTCATCTTGAGAAAGAAAAGGCTTTTATAAGCAAGGCATAGAAGCAGAAATTTTATTTTGAAAAAAAAAGATTGACTAACTGAATCACAAAGCTTGAAACAATCCAATAGAAAAAGTGACACATCATAGATGAAGAGGAAATATTGATACAAATATGATAAGATGTTCAGTCTCCCTAGTAATCAAGTAACTGCAGACTAAAATGACAGAATACTTTTGTGCTTCTGGTTAGCAAAAAATATAAATGATACGTAACATCCAAGGTGTAAGAGGGTGGGAAAAATGCATTGGGGGAAACAAAAAAGAATGGGGCTTCCCTGGTTGCACAGTGGTTGAGAGTCCGCCTGCCGACGCGGGGGACACAGGTTCGTGCCCCGGTCCGGGAGGATCCCACATGCCGCAGAGCGGCTGGGCCTGTGAGCCATGGCCGCTGAGCCTGCACGTCCGGTGCCTGTGCTCCGCAACGGGAGAGGCCACAACAGTGAGAGGCCCGCGTACCGCAAAATAAATAAATAAATAAGAATTGCTTTGACTGGAAAGTTAATGGTATCTCCCAATACTTGATGTGGGAATTTCTTCTCCTCAGAAATGTTATTTCGAAGTATTTATCCTATAAAAATACTTGCACGAAACACACAGATGTTAATAGCTGGGTTATTTTTGAGTCAAAAATTATAGATAACCTAAGTATCACCAACAGGGGCATGGTTAAACAAAATATGGGAAACACAGGAGGAATACAATGAGTTCAATTTATCTTTAATGACCTAGAAGACTCGTTAGTGTATTGTTTAGTGAAAAAACAAAGCAATTGAAAAACAGTCTATATGGTATGATTCAATTTCTGTTTTTAAAACTTTTTAAAAATTGCAAAAAGGAGGCTAAGGTCACATTTTTTTTCTCATACACCTCTGTAACAAGTAATACCATAAAATGATCATGTTCTATTTTTGCAATTTCTCAGCAAAACTAAAAGTAGAAAGAAATGCAGTCAACAGGAATATTCCTTGAGGGATAAATCACCACGAGGGTTCTCTACTGTCATGTGTCATTGTGAGCCTGCTGTGAATAGGCTGGGTGAGGGATGGGCCTTCTGCTGTGTCCTATGCCTTCCCGCCGGGGTAGTTGGAAGAGGCAAAAGAGGTGCCTGGTTTTATCTTATGGTCTCAGAAAAATTCCTTTGGAGTCTAGGTCAAGCTAAAGAAGGAACACTGAAAAGAGCGATCGTTACTGTGCTTAAGAACTGCCCGGGTCCCTTAATGTTCCATCAGAGGAGTGAAATTAACTAGAAGGAAAGCCCCCCACGCAATAAACGGAATCACAGACAGATGAAAAGATGTTTGCTTGACCCAGTAAGTACAATATACTGTGCCCACAGCACATGCTGATGGACTACAACTAGGAGGCTGCCTGTGTTTTGCAGCCTGAAGTCTCTTTGATTTATGGAGCCAAAGTAAATGACAGGCATGGCCAATAAAAATTCTTTAGAGATTCAGGCTTACTTTCCATTCCATTTCGTAGAGGAGGTGAAAAGACGTGCATGCCTGTAATGGGACTTCGTGAAACTCATGAACCGCGAATGGGGCACTGGTTCATCAGTGTCCAGGGTATTTCTGTTGTCAGAAGGGGACTTCCGTCCAGGGTGGGTCCTGAGGCAGGAGTATAGCTCCATCTGGGGGTGGCCTGAGTTAGATAAACATTTTGTCTGCTGCTGGGAGTCCACTGGGCAGGCTCAGGCGGACCAGAGGAGCGGGCTCGTCCAAGAACTGGGCTCCTGAAAAGCGTGATTCACATCCCCTGTTCCCACTGGGTCGGCTTGCCTTTCAAAAGAACCTGGAGGAGAATGTCCTTAAAAGGACTGAGTGTTTTCCTGAGTGCATGAATGATCTGTCCCTTCCCTAAGTTGAACCCTCACAAAAAGCCTAAAAGGAAATACCCACTGAAAGTCATGAGAGGTAGTGGGCTTGGGTGTGAGATGGATTTGGGTTCAAACCATACTTGTGAGTAACTTTGGGTAAGTCACTTCTCTGAACCTTGTTTGTTTCTTCTGTTAAATGGGCATGATACCATCTTCTTCATAGGACTGGTATTCATATTAACTGACATACTGTGTTAGTTTGCCGGGGCTGCCATTAACAGAGAGCCACAAACTGGGGAGCTCAAACAACAGAGATCTACTGTCTCACAGTTCCGTCAAGGGAGGCCTGAGCTGGACAGAAGCCTAAAGCTTGATCTAAGGAGGCTAGAAGCTACAGATCAAGGTGTTAGCAGGCTGGGTTCCTGCTGGAGGCTATGAGGGAAAGTCTGTTCCGTACCCTCTCCTCTGCCTTCTGATGGCTGGCTGTCAATCTTTGTTGTTTGTAGACTTAGTGAAGAAATTCTGCCTCCATTGTCACATGACATTCTCCCTGTGTGTATATCTGTCTCCAAATTTCCCCTTTTTTTATAAGGACACCAGTATATTAAACTAGGAGCCTACCTTAATGACCTCATATTAACTAATTACATCTGTAATGGCTCCATATCCAGATAAGGTCACATTCTGAGGTCCTAGGGGTTAGGACTTCAACATACGAATTTTTGAAGGGCACAATATAATCCACAAGTGAAAATAACGTAAGATGACTGGCATATCATAATTCTCCAATAAACATAAATAAAATGACTGCATGTTGAAATACTAATATTTTGGAACCACTGAGTTAAAAAAAAAACATTACTGGAATTAATGTCACCTGGTTTTCCCTTTTTTAATGTGGCTATGAGAACATATAAAATTACATATTTGGCTCCTATTTGTGGCTCAGATTCTATTTCTATTGGACAGCACTTGTCTAGAGTCTGAAGCAGTAGACAAAGCATGGGCTTTTGAGTCAACAGCTCTGCACTCCAAACCAAACTCTGTCATTACCAGCTTTGTCCACAAGGGCAAATGATTTAACCTCTATGACCCTCGGATTTCCCATATGTGAAACGGAGATAAGAATGGATTTCACGGTATTGTGGAAAGGATTAGGTGGGATCAGGTATGCAGAACGCCTAGCAAGAGTTTGCTACCTGGTAGAAGCTCGGCAAATGTGTGTCTCCAACCCCCTAGTTAGGAGGAAGAGAAAAGCACGCTGTCAACACTCTCTTAATCAGCACCAGATGCAGAGCTAGTGGCTTTGCAAAGATGGAGTTCTGAGCAAGCACAGTGAGGGAGGGAAAGTTCAACCACACAGCCAAAGTCCTCTGTGTTATTCTGTGTGAAAAGTTTAGAGTTTCGGGGTGGAGGGGAAGTCTTTATTTGAATTTATCTTCTTGCATTTCCTTAAAGCTTGCTCTAAAACGTGGAACGTGTCCTTGATAAGTAGAGAATTGTGATGCATCAATATGGGTGCTGCGTGTGTGATGAAGTCGTACCCACACAGAGCATGCTCTATTGCTGTCCCCCCACCCCAACCCGAACCTTAGAAACTCTCGGGAGGTGCTCTCATCTCCTGGTTTGCAGGGAGCCTCTGCCTTCCAGCAGCTCCGGGAACTATACCTTAGGGCACTCACAGAGACCAGCCCAAGATAACCAGTCTCAAATATAAGAAGTGAGATGAAATTACGACTGAGAGAAACTGAATATCTTGTCGTGGAGAGGATGGTCTTATCTTGGTGCCTGTTCATATTAAAGGCATGGGTGTGTAGCGGGGTGGTGAGGTGGGGGGACAGGGTATTTATTGACTCTAAGTTGGGTCAAGGCCCACAGTGGGCTGCTCAATGCAGCAGATGGAGTCTGGAGGCACAGAGTGTGCAGAACACAGGTACCAACAACTCTGTGTGGGGGGCTCATCTGAAGAATTGTTTAGCTCTACACACTGCATTCTAAGAGGGGAAACTGAAAAGTGGGGCTTGTCCTAAGGAAGATAAGCAGGTAGGAACCGGGTCACATGGAAACAACTGGTGGAATGGGAGTGTTTAATCTGAAAAGGGGAGACAGCGGATGTCTGTAAGGGTTGGAGTCCCTGCATGTGAAAAAAGTTCTAGCCTCGCTCTGCTGGCCCCTTTGGATGGGAGAGAGATGACTGGTTCCCACAGGGAAGAGTGTATTTAATGATCAATGCCCTCCCTTATTCCTAAAAAGATTTAAATTAAATGAGAGGAGCAGGATGGTCCCCCAATACAACAAGCTGTTTTGTTAGACTGTGGGCTCCTTGTCGCCGGAGACACCTGAGGAGTTGTCGCCTGTGCTCCAGAGTGGAGGTCTTTGTCGAGTGAGAACCTCCAGCTCTGGGCTTGGAAGTGCAGACACAACTTCTGAGAGCAGGTGGGATGTCCCCATGAGGCTCAGGGGGCCCAGCTGCATCTTATTCCTCAGTATCACAAGTGTTGGGGCCACTCTCAGGTACACATGCATGTTTGTGAAGTTGGGGATTTGGTTTGGAAACTTCTTCTCTCCTGGAAAATGCATCTTCCATTGGTGAAGTTTACTTTTCCTGTCCCTTCTCCAGGCCCTGGTAACCTCAGGCTCCTGGCCCGGCCATCAGGCTGAAAGGGACTCCCAGACCAGCCTTCTCTCTAGTGTCCACATACAAAGGAAAATCCAAGTCAAGAGTGGACAACACAACAGCTGGGGTGGGTGGATGAGGGGTGAGGCCAGTTGAAAGAGGTGGCCCTGGGCTGGGGAGGAGCCCCTGGGCTGAGGTGACCACGCGTGCCCGCTCTGGCCTGGCTGTTGTTGTTTTCGCCAGTCCCGCCTGGACCCTGGACTGAGCCAGCCCTGGGGATGGGCTTCTGTTTGGGCAGGGTGGGAGGTGCTTTCAGTGTTTTTCAATTGCAGTTGCCTTTGGGGAATGGGAAAGAGGGAGTCAGACAGAGTTCTTTGAACCTGGGACCCCCCGGGCTGAACTTTGAGGAGACAGGAAGGTGCTTGGGTTAATCACTGTGTTTCTGTGGGCCATGCCAGGGGTGTAGCCTGCTCACGTGTGTTGCCATCATGGGCCTTTCCATGACGGGACAGGATGCTCGGGAGTAAGGGCTTCCAGTGGAATTGTCCAGGGCCAGCTAAGCATGCCGCCCTGGAACATTCTTCAAGGCCTCTGAAGACCACAGCTGCCCACAGCTGCCCACAGCTCTGGACAAGAGAGGAGGGGGGGCGGTGGAAAGGGCGGAGGCAAAGGGGCTCACAGAGTACCCTGTGGTCAGACTCAAGCTAATCGGCTGGTTTAGGACCAGGGGACAAGGGGACTCATGCTGTTCCCTCTGGGAACATGGAAGGTGAAATCCCAAGGCTGTCCTTTCCCATAGGAGATCAAGAACCTGAAAGTGTTTTCACACCCTTTAAAGTAACAGTTCCACTCTGGGAAGTGACTGTAAGGAAATGATTCCCGATTTAAAAAATAAACTACCCAAAGACAGTCCCTGCACTATTATTTATAACAGCCAAAGCTTAAAATGGACTAATTAACCAATAAGAGGAGATTGACTAATTAACCTACTACGTGTTCCCAGCCACTGCTTGTGGTACATAGGAAAATTTTGTAATCACATGGGAATATGTTTACGTCTTTCAGTAAAAAGCGTAAAAATCACAGTACGAACGTATACAACTGTATAGCCACAGCTGTGTAAAAAACAAAAACATACACAAGAAAAGTCAAGGATGGAAAGGTGTCAAAATGGTAGTCAACACTATGTGATAGGAATGAGGAATATATTTTCTTCTCTTTTTGGTATTTTCCAAACTGCCTCTTATGAGTGGACATGTTTGATCATTATTTTCATGTTTTACAAAGTAACTTCAGGCTTAAAGCAAATCAGCAGCCCTTCCACGTCTCCATAAGTGGGCCCATGGGTGGTAACAGAGAATAAGCTTTTGACGCAGGGGGCTTCTGTATGGATGGGACTCAATGGCATTTGAAGGCTCATATCATAGAAAGTTGCCTGAGGACAAAGGTGCTGGTTCCACGAAGCGGCCGGTGGTCAGGGCTTTCACCTTGCTGTCCCCCACAGGTCCCCACAAGCCTTAGAGAAACCTGACCATTTTCCAGGGGGGATGCTCAGTCCCCCAGGAGGCTGCAGGGGAGGAAATGCCTATCCTCCTTCTGTCCCTGACACAGCCCAGGGATGGACAGACCCAGAGCATGGACTTACTGTGCATTCTTAGTCCCCTGACTCTCAACTCTGTCTCCTCTTCTCACATTGGTGGTCACAGAATGAAAGATTTCCTCACTCTTCCCATGTGTCTGGCCCCAGGACAGACAGACACAATTGCCACATGTGTCTCATTTACCAGCCTCAGAGACTCTGACCTCCATCATGCCAGAGGAGTGACGAGATGACTCACGCATGGCAAGAATTGCCACGTCTTTATGTCTCTCCATCACCGCTGTTATCTTCCTGTTATCCCCACCAAAAGAGGATGTTTTTGTCCTTTAGCTGAGTGTGCTTCCGGACCCCACAGACTTGTGCAGAAATAGTATTGTGGTCCTAACAAGAGCATCTGTCTCTTAAGAGATTAAGAACCATCGGCAAACCTAAGTGTCCATCGACAGATGAGTGGATAAAGAAGATGTGGCACATATATTACTCAGCCATAAAAAGAAACGAAATAGAGTTATATGTAGCGAGGTGGATGGACCTAGAGTCTGTCATACAGAGTGAAGTAAGTCAGAAAGAGAAAAACAAATATCATATGCTAATACATATATATGGAATCTAAAAAAAAAAAAAAGGTTCTGAAGAACCTAGGGGCAGGACAGGAATAAAGACGCAGATGTACAGAACGGACTTGAGGACCTGGGGAGGGGGAAGGGGAAGCTGGGACGAAGTGAGAGAGTGGCAGGGACATAGATACACTACGAAATGTAAAATAAATAGCTAGTGTGAAGCAGCCGCATAGCACTGGGAGATCAGCTCGGTGCTTTGTGACCACCTAGAGGGGCGGGATAGGGAGGGTGGGAGGGAGATGCAAGAGGGAAGGGATATGGGGATATATGTATATGTATAACTGATTCACTTTGTTATAAAGCAGAAACTAACACACCACTGTAAAGCAATTATACTCCAATAAAGATGTTTAAAAAGAAAAGAACCATCGGCAAAGTGATTAGCTACAAAATCTCCTGCTGACCGACGTGAAGAATCAAGTGTTTCCAAACGGGGCAGCTGAAGTCTTTGACGGAGGGTGGAGTCCCTCGGGCTGAGACCATGAGAGCTGTGCACGTGAGGAGTCTTCATGCTATGCATTCTTACAGGTGGGGAAACTGAGGCTCAGAGCAAGGGGAAGTGGCTGGACCAAGCTCCTTGCAGAACCAGGATGGAGTCTACAATGCATCCTACCATTGGAAATCCTGGTGACCTAAGGACCACTGCTCCCATGAATGCAGTCAAGCAGGAAAATGACCTAGGGAACATGGATATTTGGAACTTCATATATCACTTCTTCTGGATGGTGGGGTCTTTCTAGAATCACTAGAACCTCCAGAGCTCAAAGAACTGTCGTCAGTTGCCAGCCAGTGGGCCAGCTACTCCATGTCCCCACCTCCATGACACATTAAGGAAAGGAGCTCCTTGTTCCTCCCTCCTGCTCTCCATGGTGCTCAGACCCGTGAGTTCCTGAAGGAAAACAAGTTCATCTTCTGCCTGAAATCTGCTGATGGCCCCAGAGTTCAGATGGTGGGTCTGGAATCTGCCTTCAGCCCTGAGCAAGAGGGTGGACCAGCTGGCAGACACCCCACCTGGATGAAACCTCATCAGACTCTGCCCTGGACACTCATTCGGATCATGAACATGACTGAGACTTATAACACATCTCTCCATGGCGGCGGTGAGAGTCCCAGGTTATGTGTCCCTTAGGGAAGGAAAATTACATAGAGTTAGCTCACGAGCTCAAAGGCCAGGACACTGCTGCCTGTCCCCGGAGTTCCCAGGGCCTAAAACAGCCCCTGGCGGGAGATTGGAGGAACCTGGCTGAATGGGCAGTGACACTTTCCTGTTCCAAAATGCTTGCAGTCCTGGAGCTCCCACAAACCCCAGGCTCCCAGGAGCCTGTCTCTGCCTGCCCATGCCACGTCCTCCTCCACCCCCTCTGCCTGGCTCAGCCCAGCCCTTTTGTGAACTAATGGAAACACGCATTTCAGGAGCTGAAAGCTGTAGCCGGGAGGGCCCAGTGCCCCTGTTCTGTGGATGGACCTGGGGGTGCGATCCCCAGAGCGGGCCTGCTGGGGTGGCTCATGGCCTCTGCTCTTGGGGCAGGCTCAGCCAGGAGCACAGACACCCCAGCCAGGAGCACAGACAGCCCCAGCCACACACATGTCTAGTCAGACACATATCTGCCAGGCTCCACCATAAAACCCTAACTAGGCACATAAAAGCCTCCTGCCAGCCCTCCGGTGCTTCTGCTGGCTCCAGAGAGGCTCCAAAACCAGCCAAGACAGACGGCAAGGGTCCGGACACAGCGGCACCAGGTTACACAGGGTCCCCAGACGCCTGGCACCTCAGCACAGAGTGAGCCGCAGCAAGGCTACAGTGGCCAGTTTGAAAACCACCTGCTGCCCCCTTTCTCTGGGACAGAAGAGACTCGGCATCACCAGTGATTTAAAGAATGATGTTTAAGCCTTGGGATCCACCAGACAAAGTGAATATTACACCAGGCACAGACACTGTGCTTGGGAAGTTGAAGGTTGTCCAAGGTCACGTAGGCAGGCAGACAGAGGCTAGTCTTCCACCCTTTGCTGTCTGCTGAGGACTCCCTTACTGCTCCTCTCCATGGACCAGGCTTTAAAGAACCACTTTTGGGTCTGTGGGAGGCCAGACCCCCTCCTCAGGGAGAGCATAGAGCTGTTGTTTCCAGAATCCCAGCTCCTGGGAGGGTGACAGCTTGGGGGGTGGGGTGGATGGCAAGCCCAGACCTGATCCTGCTTCATGCCTCTCTTGGTTCGCTGCCTCACCTGCAGGGAGGACCCCAGCCCCATGTCTCTGCCCATGAGCAGTCTTTGTGTTTCTCTAAACTGCCCTGCCACATTTCTGCTTCAGCAGATGCCACATGCCTTTTCCTTCTGTCCCAGTGGCTTAATTCAGTGGTCCTGGTGGCTGTGATAGCTTGCAGAGTCTACAAGGGCGAGGGTTGCCTTCCACCTGACTTGCAGTTCTTGGAAAGACCATGCCTGTTCCTCTCCCTCTGACTCTGTACACTCCCTTGTCCTGGAACACCTTTCCTTCCTCTCTCCCTATGCTGTTTCCTTCTCAGCCCAGTTACCACCTCCTCCAGGAAGCCCTCCTGGACCTCTCCACCCAGGCTCAGTTAGGGTCTCCCAGTGAGATCTCTACCATCACCCTTGGCTCCACACCCACCTGTCCTCATCTTGTGACCCACCCCAACTTGCTTTTAGCTCCTGGAAGCCTTGAGCCCACCTGCTCTTTCTGCATTCCCAGAACCACCTGCACCAGTGCTCAGCTCATCATAAACACTCAGGAAACATTGTCAAATGGACGTTGAAGAGGAAAAAATCTCCAAAGCTTACTGGATTCAGTGAGAGTCCAGAAACAGGACTCCAAAGGGCCCTGTGAGCTGGACTGGAGCAAGGGCAGGAGCAGGGCCAGCACCTCCCTGAGCTGCTCTTGAGGAATATCCTGGCAACTGCTCCAATCTCCTGTCATCCGCATGTGGGACCAGACCCCATGTGGCCGACTGGCTGCCCGGGATGATGACATGGGGGACAGCCTGGCTGCCTGGGGAACTATGGGTGTCCCAGAATGAGGCTGGGGTGCAGGGATGCAAAGAGGACTACCAGGGAGGATGTGGGGTACAACAGTTGCCCCTTCCACAGCACAGCGCTGCCAGAGGGCTCCATGGGACATTACGGCATCTCACATTTCCTTACAACCCCGAAAGGAAGCCCCTCTGTTTCACCGGGAAAGATGCACAAAAACTGACTGATGGGTTCAGAGGAGGGAAGGTGGCTTGAGAGGTGAGTTTATTCCTAACTTTCATGCCCCAAGCAAGTTAGGAGCCAGCATTCAGAGCCCAGCCACCTCACCTCACACGATGGATCAAAGTAATCCCATTCAGACCAAACAGGCAAACGTAACAACATATAATAATAAAAATGAAATAAAATAAAAAACACAGGACAAACTATAATTGAATATTTAACCTGTAGAAGGGGCTATAACAAGGCTTAGAAGTATAAATGATATCAGAAGAACCAGACGATTTTATAAAGCATGTAAAACGTGATACATTAAAAAAAAAATCAGCTTAGTAATAAGCTTACTGGATAGTAGTTTAACACATGCACAGAAGTCCTGTAAATATTCATGCTTTTTGATCAAATAATTTCATTTCTGGAAATTGGTATTATTTTGCAAATTATTTGCAAAAGCCACAATAATTTTAAATATGGAAAAAATATTTATTGTACAAAGATGTATATTTTGACATTGTTTATGATAGGAAAAATTAAAGTAATCAATAAGAGAATATTGGTTAATTGAACCATGGTAAAGCTAACCAATGAAATATGCAATCAAAATATGCTTTTGTAAAGTTTTTTTGTGATATGAAGAAATATTTATGCTCCAAATTTAGTGACAAAAGGAAAATCCAAGCACGTGAATTCAGAATGATGTCAACTATTTGAAAACAAAAGACATCCACAGAGTAATAATGGAAGAGAATTGAATAATCTATTGACACAATTTGGTTGGTACAAAAATAGAGAATTCTTTTTATCTCTGCTTTTTAGATTTTCCATATATTCTTTAATGAGGTTTAAGTATATTTATAATAAATAAGCAAATGTCTGTTTTTCAGCAAAGCTAGAGTGATTCTTCTTTACGATCTGACACTGTGCTGACTTGGGTATGGGGGACTAATACAAGGCCATGGGCTCAGGGTCCCTGGTCACAGAAGGGACTCCCACCAGCAAGGATGAACACTACAATCTTCATTATGCACAAAGGTGGGCAAAAGCCACACAGAGGAACACATATTGAGAAGTACCACATCCTGTGAATTTTACCTGAAATAGGCAAATTTAATAAGTACTAGAATTCTGGCTTGGGTAAAAAAAGTGCTCATAAAGAAGAAAATCAGGGGGAAACTCTTACTAGATTACCAACTATCTCATACAGGGCAAAACTATCCCAGTTAAAATATTAATCTGATTAAACTAAATCTGAGACAAGGCACCATTGGCAAACTGGCTCTAGAAGAATGGATTGTGGTCTAGTTTGCTTTGAGGGGAATCCACTTTAACTCTGTCAGTCAGCTCAGCCTCAGTAGCAGGAAAAGTGGCAGAGCCCGAGGGCCTTCCATCCTGGTGTCACGTGATGCATCTGCAGCCCTGCAGGCACCATGAACATAGGAGGACAGAAGATCTACTGTCTGAGTCCTCGGGAAGCAGTGGGGGGCAGGAGCAATCACTCATGATCTCTTGGCACCCCCCAGGCCCAGCCTCTCTCCAGCCAATCTTCCCAGCCCCTCCCCATCCAGCCCCTCCCTGCTGACAAGTCTCCCCAGGGCTCCCGTGTCCACCTGCAGCCTGGCCAACCAGCTGCCTTCTCACTCCAGCCTTCCCCAGCGTGTTTCACCCAGTACTCCCCACAGCCAGCCTACCAAACCATTACTTTTTCCTGAAAATAGCTAAATATTGGGACAGAGTCTAAATGGGTGTTATCATGAACAGAGGGAGTCCCCCAGTCTCCTATCCCAAGCCCCAGACCACGGATGACAGCCATCAGGGAGCTTTCCGTGATGCTGATGCCTCACTCACCACTGAACCCCTTGTCACTTGTAAATGAAGAGTCCTCTGAACCCTTCCATGGAACATATAGGCTTGTGGTTCTCTGGCCCTATACACTAGCTCCTCTCTAGCATGTCTTATTTTCTGAAGCTTTAATCCATTATTCTACCTTTTACCATGACAATTTTGGTACTGGTATTTCACTTAGTGCAGGTTGTTTTTTTTCAACCATCTAAAAGCCAACCCATATTAGCCCCATCTACTGGGGCCCTTGCCACGGTATAAACCCTGCATCATGGGGCAGTGCTTCTGTTTGCTAAACTCTCCCTTATCCAACTCTATATCCCAGCCCCCTCAATCCAGCCCCCTCAGGATCTGGTCCCAACCATAATCTCCCGTGTCCTGCTGGTGCATGTTAACTCTGTACTAAGACATTCTAGACTACAGAACCTTCCCCACTTAGTGGTCCCAGCACTTCCCTGACTGGGTTATATGAGGCCATGACCCCTGTTTTCATCTGGTAACCAGGAAGGGAGGTACGGATAGATTAAGAGAGGGACACGTTATGTATGCATTATCTTCAAGCAAGGGAGGGTGTGGGCCATTTTCCAGGCCCTGAGCTTGTAAACAGGTATAGGTTGTTTTGGATTCTTTTTAACATCTTTATTGGAGTATAATTGCTTAACAATGGTGTGTTAGTTTCTGCTGTATAACTAAGTGAATCAGCTATACATAAACATGTATCCCCATATCTCCTCCCTCTTGCATCTCACTCTCACCCTCCCTATCCCGCCGCTCTAGGTGGTCACAAAGCACCCTAGACACAAAGCACCGAGCTACAAGTATAGGGTTTTAAGGTTCTTAGTGTATCAGCCAAGGTGCCCCCATCCCAATCTCAGGTTCCCACTCCTTCCTAAGCAGCGCCCTGACTTGGGCATAACAGACTTGCAGGGGTTGACAATTCAACAATCTCTGAAGCTCTGCTCCCTTCACATTTACGTTCTGGGCCTGATCCTCAGCTGCCCCCACTGCAAGAGATGAGGGTTTCTTATACGCTGCCAGGAAGGCCCTCTGATTTGCACACTTTGCCTTAAATTCATGATTAATCACCCTCAACATTTCATTATCTATCTCCCATGACTCCATCTCACTCAGCAAGAGCCGACTACTTCTATGGTCTCAGAGATATTGAATCCTCCAGTTCACAGCACACGTGCCAAGGGCTATGCAGCCTCCAGCTACACCAGTCATGGAGTCCTCTTTGCCACTGGGCAGTAGATGACTCAGCCTCCAGATCCCATCTCTGAGCCTAGTTCCTCACATCACTCCTGGCACCGACTGTCTTAGGTCAGCTGTCGCAGGAAACAGACTCAGATGGAAACATGCATACAGAGGTTTATGAGCAAGCCACTTGCAGGAACCAGGATTGGTTACAGCAAGAAGCTGAATGCCATGCAGCTGCAACAGGGGTCTCAGCAGATCCTGTATGAGTCCTGGAGCCAGATGGTCCTGCAGACAGTCCTGCCTTGGGGCAAGGCATCCTTCAGGGCCTCAACACTGCATTCGGGCTGTCCCGGGGAGGGGGACAGCTTTGGCTGAGGCAATTCCTAGGGGGCATGGGGGGAGACTCAGCTGTGAGCCGTCAGCAGATGACTGTCCTGGCAGCCGGGGGGGGAATGAGGGCTTGGGTCCTGGCAGGGGTACTGGGGGGTGCACCATAGCTTGTCTGTAGGATAGCACTGCAGGGGGAGGCTGGGATGTGTACTGAGAGCATGTGGGCCCTTCTGAATTCTGGGACACAAGGGGACTGGCAGGAAGAGAGCAACTACAGAAAGGCTCTACCAAGACAGACGGAGACAAATGAGCCAGATGATGAGGGTTTGAATGCCAGCACAAGGACATCAGGCTTGGTCCCTCCCACCAAGGTTCCAAGGAAGCTTATTTTGGGGTCGTAAGGAGATGGTGCAGCCCCTAAGGGGTCCTGATTTCTAAAGTGTCCCTTTGGCAGCCTCCCCGCCAACTCCTAACTGGCTTGCTCTGGCCAACCCACCCACACCACCGCTCCCATCCCCCCAAACCAGCTCCCTTCAGATTGTCACTCCCCACAGAGCAGCATTCATGCATCAGCTCTAAATAGTCCCACTGTTCAGCTTTAACGAGAAGTAATACCAATTCCCATGTTTGCTCAGAGAGCACCATATTTCATCAAACCAGAGCCCATGCCGGCTCAGATTACTGACCGAGACAATGTTCTGTAATCCTGGTTTATTCACATGTCACGGGTATTTTAGCAAAACAGAAATGAATGGCCAGAGCCACCCTCGGAAGTAACGGGAGAGCTGGGTTCCCGCCCAGGGAAAGTCATGCTTTCTTCTGCCACGGTTCTCTGAGGAGCCGACTTTGATTCTCTGAGTTGTTCCCAACTTTCAGAAAGAGAATATGGGCTGGGGAGGAGTCACAAAGTGGGTAGTTATTTCCCTATAAAATGTTAACTCCGTGGACAGCTTTTGCCAGAACAAAAATAAAATCTGTCATTGATTATAAAGTCTTTTGTGCTTGTTATTTCACAGATTTATTACACTTGGGCCTGGCAGCCTGGGGGAGGCCCTGGGGTTCTTGTCTCTAGCGCCCCAGCAAACCCTTCAGCCTCCTTTTCACAGCTCATGCCCCAAATGGGAAGAGGGATTTGCTCTCATTTCTTTTGTCCTAAGGGCCAAGAGCTTAAGAAATCTAGATGAAGAGGCATGAATCATCCACCCTATCTTTGGATGGGGACCCACAGACACTGATGATAAAGGCACATTAGTAGGGGGTCTGTGACTTCCTAAACAAGGAAACACTCTCTTTCCTTTTCTTTATCTTTTCAGCTCTTGGGACTGTGCGCTAAGAAATGCATTTCCTCTACAGAACAAGGAATGGCCAGGCTGAACCTCTCATCAAATCTCACAGAATCTGGATCTATTTTAAATAGGCTACAACCTCTTTGGAACACATGATAAATAAAAAGGGTAGTTAACAAGGATCAATGCTATTTAGTACCATCTCATGTTAAAACCTTACCAATGATACTCCTAATATCCTACTCTTGTCCCCAGTTTAGAGTTGAGAAACCAAGGCCCAGAGAAGTCAAGTAACTTGCTTAAGGCCATACGGCAAGGAAGGGGTGAAAATAGGGATATGAACCTCATCCCAGTTGACTCTAAAAGGTCATGGAGATGCTCTCATTTCCAAGAATGAGTTGACATGCGTCCACAGACTCAGGCGTAGCATTTTGGAGCCGAAACGGCCGGGAGGTCAGTCTTCTCATTTAAACAGGAGGCAGCCAGGGTTCCAAAGAGATGATGGGGCCGTCCCAGGGTGACAGAGCTAGTTAGACCCACAGAATGACTCTCCCAGAAGGTAACTGGACAATATCTTGAAACAGCTGCTCAGGAACATTTCCTTTGGGGTTTACTTGGGGCGAGGTTCCAGATGAAACAGAATCAGCTTGCTTCCCAGACTATCCAGGGTTTGATTTCTCCTGTACTCAAGTGTGGCGCTTTATAACTATGGAGGCTCAGGGCTTTCTGAGCCTAAGGAAACCCTGCCACCCCAGAGCACGTGGCAGATAGGCCTGGGAGACCGAGGTTCCCCAAACAACCTCTCATCACCCTAGAGAGAACACTCTCCAACCCTGACGGCAAGTTCAAGCCCTCAGAGACCCTGGTAAAAATAGCATCGGAAGCTCCCAGGACCAGGATCATTTTAGTAAGAAGCTGCGAGAAATCACAGCTCTCGGGACTTGAATCCACCGTCCGCCATCTCAACTCTTGTTTTGAGCTGCAGCCTGAGCGATTAAAAACCAAACATTCTCATTGGCAAGCTCCACAGTTAGCCTCATTTCCACGCTAGTAACACTGTTCTGCCTGAGCTGAAGTTGCACAGCGATTGTTTCTTGTCTCAGCGATGTTGTTTGCAGGCGATGCTGGGAGCCAGCGAGGATGTGACCCGGTGGTAATCTGAATTGCTTCACCAAACACATTTTTATCCCATCATCTCGGCTACATGAAAGGGGGCCATAGTGCTCCAGTGTTCAAGACTTTACAGTCCCGCTGTTCGGCAATAAAATGAGGCAAGAAATATTAGCCGTCCCCAGCTGATGCCTTAATTCTTTCCCAACAATGTCAGAGAATCTGTACCCTACAGGTTTTAGTGCTGGCTAAAGCCTGACCCTCAGGCTGGCTTGAATGGAGCGGGAATGAGTTAAGGAGAGCAAGGAGGCTTTAATGGACACAGACCCCGAATAGCCCAGCTTGTCCCGGCCTCCTGCGGACTCACACTCCTTTTCACAGGCCTCGATTGTGTATGGCCCCAGCAGAGACAAAACTACCCATGAGCAGAGGTTACCCCCAGCCGGTACAGGTCAGAGGCATTCTGGGGGAGAAGGGGAAAGGGGGGCGGAGGGGAAGTGAGGGGCACAGGGAGAAGGAGGGAAGTGGCGGTGGGGCTGGGGGAAGGGAGCAGTAAAAGTTGGTGTGGATCATTTTCGAGGGGAGATTCATCAAGTCCAAGACTGTGACAGGTCATCTCACCTCCAGGCGTACCGTTTTTGAAAACTGTTTCACCGAACAAACGGGAGCTATACTAACGGGAAGTTGAACGTGATGTGTGCAAATTATCAAAAGAAATAAAATCCTTCTCTATCGTTTTCCAAAAGCTACAGGCCTGAGGTTCCGAGGCTTTCAGTAGGATGGCCTCTAATTTGATACTGCAAGACTTTGAAAAATTACAAATGGGTTGTGTTTTACACACCAAACGGAAGCTTTCTCCAGCAATTTTTCAATTATTGTACTGTGAGTCCTCCAAGAAAAGTAACTATTTTGGCTCAGGGAGCCCAAAGTTACCAAGTAAAGGGAACAGTATGTTTGCAAGTTTGCAAATAGTCCTTAGAAATGTAGTATGGACAGTATCCTGGAACTTGCTGGAAGAATATGGGTTTGAAGAGGTCCTTTCCTTCCCTCAGAAGGGTTCCTAAACCTTTTATGTAGGCCTTGAACCCCTAACTCAATCGGAGGAAGCCCACAGACTGTTTTTCAAAAGAATGTTCTTAATATGCAGGGTTACAGAGGAAGCCAATTACATTCAAATAGAATTATCAAAAAATTTTTTAAAACAACTTTGCAACATAGTGGTATGTGTGCCTTTTAATTAATTCATTAAATAACTAGCAGTGGGCTTGACTACTTTAATTTCAGAATAGTGATGAGCAAGAAGTGGTATATTTGAGAAACATGATAAGAAAATGTGATAAGAAAATATCTGTGTTTGGTGGCTATTGGTGACAAAGTCACAGGTATGGTTAATACCACTGTAGTTGGTTACCTGTGTTTCTAATATGGAATGCTAAGTTGCAGGTACAGGTTAGTGAAAATAAAGATGTTAAGTTTTCCCCATCCAAGTTCACAGATGCCCTGAAATTCTATCCATGGACAAGAAACCCTTCTAAAGGCAAGATGAAGCTCATGACCTTCTGCCCCAGGGCTAAACTGAGGGGTGGTGGGCCAGGGATTCACTGCACCCTCACTGTGACACAGTCTTGGGAAAGCTAAGCGTTTCCGTCTCCTATTCTGAAGTTTTGGAAACGTTTTGTAAAACAATTTAAAACCATGTCCTTTTTTCAGGACAAGCCTGATGGCTACATGTCCAACGATTAATAAGCACCTTTGATGTGTTCCTTCAACAACCAGAACTATAGTCGCCAGATAAAGGGTCAGTTAAATCGACTCATTCTGAATTTTAATCAGGATCTTGTTCCAGTTGTCCTGGGTTGGCTGAGCTTTAGTGTTAGGGTTTTTCTTTTCAAAGGATGCCGAGGAGGCTTCGCGTTCCCCTCACTTTTGCATTTTGGGCACACACTGGCTCAGAGACAACCGGGCGCACACACATTCCCCCGTCGGGCCCTCACGGGGGAGCTGTCATCTTGCAACCACAATCATCACATGCCATTGCAGGGGCAACCCGGCAGGAGGGCCCCCCCTAAATGCCGCCCAGCCCCCACGCAGTCCCGGCCAGGCCGAGGCGCCGACACACAGGAGCCGGGCCGGGGCCCAGGTCTCCGGCTTTCCGCAGGGGAGCGGGGAGCGCGCCGGCCCACGCCCACGCCACCCACATTTTGGGCTCACAATCGGACGCACACCCCTGCGCGCGCACACCGCCACACTCGGGCGCACGCACAACGCGGCCGGGCCACTGACGGCAGTGTAGGCGGCGGCTCGCAGTGGTTCGGGGCGCGCAGCCGGGTCCCCCGCGA
>NW_006780363.1:450459-456605 GCF_000442215.2 Lipotes vexillifer
CCCGCCAAGCCGGGCGCGCCTGGGGCTGCAAAGTTTCGCCGCTAGTCCGCCGAGGCAGCGCGCCGGCTTGGGCTCGGCTCGGCTCTGCGTGGCTCCGGACGGCCGTGACCGCTGGCCGTACCGTGCGCCCGGCTGCGCGCCCAGCTCTGCCCCGCGCGGATCTCGACATCCCGCGCCCCCGCCTGCCGGTGCTGCCCGCGCGCCCTCCCGCCGCAGGGTTTGTTCTCAGCCTCCTGTGCGCCCTCGATCTCCCTCCTCCTCCTCTTCCCCGGCTCCGACCCCTTCGCCACCGCCACCCATCATGGCCCGTGGCCCCGCTCGGACCAGCCCGGGACCGGGGTCCCAACTGCTGCCGCTGCTGCCGCTACTTCTGCTGCTGCTCCAGGACGCGGGCGGCAGCCACACGGCCCCCGCCCGGTCCGCCCCGCCCGCAGCGGCCGACGGCCTGGCGGGGTACCAGAACCCCCAGCGGTCTCCAGGGGACGCGGCCGCTGCTCTAGGCCCCGGCACCCAGGACATGGTCGCTGTCCACATGCTCCGGCTTTATGAGAAATACAGCCGAAGGGGCGCGCGGCCAGGAGGGGGCAACACGGTCCGCAGCTTCCGGGCCCGGCTGGGTAAGTAGAGGCGGCCCTGTGGCCCCCTTCTCTTCATCCTCCCCGGTCCTCCTCACGTGTCCATCCTCCCACCCCTGCACCTCCGCTTTGCCTCTTCCTTCTAGTCATTGACTGGTTCATTCATTCTTCCATTAACTATTCCCCCCACCGCCGCCCGCCCCGAGCACTCTGTGCCAGGCCCTGAGCCTCCCGTGGCGACGCCGAAGTGGCACAGAGTGACAGAGTTCCTGCCCCTGGGGTGCCGCTAAACCTTGGAGGGTGTCACACTTGCCGGACACAGACGACCCCATCCACAAGGCTTTAAGCACAGCATGGAGATGGGACTGGGCTGGGGGAGCTCACCGTGTGTGTGTGTGTGTGTGTGTGTGTGTGTGTGTGTGTGTGTGTGTGTGTGTGTGTGGGGGCTCGGGGGGTAGGGATCCATGTCACAGCGTTCAACTGTGCTGGCTCTTGACAGATGAAGGAGGCACTGAAGAGAGCCCATCAGGTGGGTGTAGTGCATCCCTGATGGAAGTGCCAGGCACTGGGCCCAGGCAGGGGGCGTGCCCCTCTAGCTGGGGCACTTAGTGGGTGTGGCAGTTGGGGAAGCAGGGTGGACTGAGAATGGCCTTGGGTGCCCAGCCTTGGGTACATGGAACTGAGGCCTGCTAGGCACTAGCATGAATTGTTCAGACTATGGGGTTTTGAGGAAAGGTCTAGAAGCTTGGGCAGTGGGGGTTCCCAGCCCCCCTCCTGCCCTTGCCCCTCCTGGGCAGATCCTTTCCCCTTTCCCCACACCTTGGATGGAGCTCCACCGAGCCCTCCCTGCCCTGCTTCCAAGAGCATTTCAGAATCCTGCCTCAGCTGTCTGCCCGCCCGGGGTTGGGTGATCTCTGCAGGCTGTGGGTGAGCAGAGACGAGGCGCAGGGGTGATGGGAAGACCCTGGTTGTCATGGAGATTACTCATGGTCTCAGAATGCCATTGCAGAAAATGTGAGTAGGGGTCCCCTGCAGCCCTTGTGAAGGAGGAGGCCATTCATCAGGAGAAAGACCATTGGCCTGTAGGGCCCCCTCTTGAGGTAGAGGGGAACAAGCCCACCGCTGGGGCCAGACAGCCTGGAGTCAGATCTGCCAGCTCCCTGTTGGTCACTGGCTGTGTTACTTAGGGTACCACACCGTGGCCTCAGAGCCAGACACTGGAAGCTTGGTCTCGCATAAACGTGTACTGGGAGCTCCTGCCACAGAGAAGCCCTTTCCCCCCATCCTCTGCTGGGCAGACTCACTAGGTCATTGTTCCTGGGTTCCAGGCCAACCAGATCTAACTCCATCCTCCCTGGTACCTTTTATTCACCTCCTGTGGCCCATTTCTGGAGCATCATTATTAAGTCACTCAAGAATCATCTAGCATGACTATGATCTTGGGCAAATCACTGAAGCTCTGTGGACTCGAGTGTACTCATCCACAAAATGGGCAGCTCATGGTAATATCTTCCCTGTATCATTTCAGGAAAGATGACATGAGTTGATATGTGTAAGCCCTAAGCCCAGCACTGGCCAGGTTAAGTGTTGGTGCATCGTGTTTCCCTGGAGTACAAAACACTTGTGTTCACATAGGTGTAGACTTGACCTTGCATCCATTAACTCAGTCCCCAAAGCCTTGCAGTTGAGGAAAGCAAGGCCAGCAAGTTCACTGCTGCAATAAGGGATGAGCATGCCCACTGAGCCCACCCTGTTGCTGCAGGCCCAGGCATGGAGGTGCACAGTCTGTTTTTCAGTCTTCACAGGCTGGGGGTGGTACAAGCAACACTTAGCCCTGAAAAGGATCTGGCGACAGTACTTCAGATCCAGTCCTCCCATTTTACAGATAAGAAGACTGAGGCCAGGCCAGGGCAAGCTGTTCACAGTGGCAGTGGTTGGCACCGTCCATCTGTCAGGCTCATGCTGTTCTCAGTGCTAGCCCCCTCCCCCAACCTCCATCAGAACTGAGCCCAGGACTTAGGAGACAGAGGATGGAACAGATCCTGGGAGATAAGAGTTATTCTGGATCAGTCTAGGACTATTTGACAAATCCAATACTCTTGTTTGGAACCATTTGAAACAGCCATGGGTACAAGTCCCAGCTCCACCTGCTACTAGTATGTGTGTACACATCACTTTACCTCTCTGAGTATCAATTTTTTGTGCACGTAGTGGGGGTGGGGTGAAGATTCAATGGGATGAGGTGGGGTTTGTGCCTGGCAGAGAGTAGGCCCAGGCAGCTTGGTTTCCCTTCTCCTCCCTTGACTGACTTAAGTTTGTTCATACCCAGCCCCTCACCAGCCCTCAGAAGTGCCTGCTCTGTGACCCAGCGACGAAGCTGTGAGGAGGTGTGAGCCTGGGTGGGGACCCCTCATTTCATGGATGAGGCACACATGTGGGGGGCTTCAGCTCTGGTCCTGGATCGTACCGGTACCAGCCTGCTCCGTGACGGTGACCTCTGCTGCCTCGGTGGGGTGGTCCCTGCAACCCGTGTTACAGTGGAACTGTGTCCCTTGCCTGCCTCTAGGCAGCACAGCTCAGGTTCCAAGCACAGGCTGTGAGCTGGACTGGTAAGGGCCAAATCCTGAGTCTGTGACTGGGGCCAGGGACTGAACCTGTCTATGACACCGTTTTTTTCACTTCTAAAATGGGACTAATAATGCTCTCTTCCTTATAGGGTTTTTTAAATGAACTGAGATATGTTCAGTGCTTAACACAGTGCCTGGCACGTGTAAGTTCAATACCGTTTTCTCTCTACTATGATTACTCCAGCCACTCAGCTCCTTCCCTCCCTTCCATTGCTCCTTGAAGTGCATCAGTGGAGAGAGCTTCTGAGCCTGACCATAAGGGTTAAGGTTAGACACCTGCAGCCTCAAACGACCTGCATTTAAATCTAGGCTTTTCCACCTACGTATGTGATATTGGGCAAGTTACTTAACCTCTCTGAGGTTGGTGTCTTCATCTCTAAAATGAGAGTAATAATACATACTCATCTGTCGAGAGTGCCAGAAGTCACAGTCAGTTCCCCAAGCCTTTCCTGAGCACCTCATTCAGTGGCAGGTGCCGTAAGCTCAGAGGACACAGAAAAGCAGAGCCTATTGGCCCTGCCCCGAAAAGCTCACGGGCTGGTGGAGAAGGGAGACGTAAACAGAAGAATGTGAACAGTGGCACAGGTAGGACAATGGAGTGAGAAAGGGCTGGGGGTGGGCTTCAGGAGCCCCAAAGGACAGCACTGGCCTGGCAAGGGAAGGGCTGGTGGGGAGGGTCCAGTGAAGCCTTCACAGAGCAGGGGAGGCCCCAGACAGACTCTGAGGGGCAGCGGGTGTTAGCCAGGTGTAGAAGTGAAGCAGAGCCCTATGTGCCTGGAACTGTGAGGCGTTTGGTTTCAACGAGGAAAGAACAGGAAGAAAGAGGCAGAAGTTGGAAGTGAACCAGTGGGCCACCAAGGCCTGTAAGCAGTGGGGCAGTGTAGAGAGTGTGTATGGTGAGAGAGGGGCGAGGGAGGGAGAGGGGGAGGGAGGGAGAGGGGGAGGGAGGGACAAGAGATTATAAGGGAAATGCATACTTATCCAGAAATCATAGACAATCACAGTAAAGAAAAGAAATCCCCAATCACAATCCAGATATAACCAGAGTTAATATTTTGTGGAATATTATATATAGTATTTACCCTAATGGGATCATAGTTGCAGCAGGTAAAACTTATTATATCTTCATTCTCATTTGAAGTTACTGTTTTCTTTTTCATTACTGGTCATCCTGAATTGTTTTTCATGCTTTTTTGACCGTTTGAAATTTTTCCCGTGGAAACCACTTTATCCACTTGGGCTTCTGGTCTTTTTCCTATTGATATGTAGAGGTTGTGAAGGATGTTAACTCTTCATCTGTAATAGATGATTCCCTGTGAAGCACGAGTGTGCTGTGAGGGTGACAGTGTCCTGGGGTCACAGTGGTGGTCAAGGTCGGACTGTGGGCTAAGACAGCGGTGGAAAGATGCAGGGTTCAGGGTGGTTGTGGAGAAACAGGATGTGGAGAAATAGGAACTAGGATAAGTTGCATGCAGGAGGGGGAAGAGGCTGTGAAAATTCTCAGGCTCCTGCTGGAGAGGGTGGACAGGTGGCAATGCCTCCCGCTGGGCACGAGGGCAGGGAGCAGGGGTGGGGGGTCCTGAGTGTAGCAGTAGCTTGTGACACCACGTGACCACTGTGTTCTGAGCATGTGCTGGGTGCCAGACACCTTGCTGAGAGCACTGCAGAGATGAGCTCACAGCTTCAGGAGGCACGTACACATATTCTGCTTGATTAACAGATGAGGAAACTGAGGCGCAGAGAAGTTGTGTGACTTCCTAAGGTCCCACAGCTAGTCAGTGATGAAGCAGGGTTTAAACCCTGACTCTGGAGCCTGCCTAAAAATAGACACTCAGTACACATTAGTTCTCTTTCCTTCTCTGCACCACCTCTGGTGGCCCACCACTTCCTTTCTTCAGCTTCTTATGTTGGTGCTTGCATCTTCAGCCCGGCATTCTCACTCTGGTCACCCGGATGACTGTTTCAGGGGCAATGAGTGAAGGGACAGATCTCCAGGTGACTTGGATTCTGTTTCTACAGAGCAGAGCAGTCTGAGGGTCCTCTTGGCCTGAGAGTTGGCCAGCAGGGAGCTTGGGGGCACCTACCTCTTTCCTCTCTAGTCCCATCCCTAAAGGGTTGGGAAGGAGGCTGAGTGCCCAGTAGAGTGGACCTCACTAGGGTTCTCAGATTTCCAAAGACCATAGAGAGATCAACTTGTCTAAATAAGATCAGTCCTTTCTTTCCTGGAGAGTCAGAACACAAAATAATCCAAATAATGACTTGTGTTTGCAAAATATTTTAGGGTTCACAGCACATGATCTTTGTTACATTAGCTGTTAAGCAGACCCGGATTCTATCCAGAGCACCTGGTTGGGGAGGGTGGGGAAGGGCATGGGCTTGGGGTCAGACAGGCCTGGAAGCACGCCCTGGCTCCGCCCCTTGCCAGCTGGGAGACTTTAAGCACTTTAAGCAAGTTATGTAGTCATGTAGTCACGTACCCTCTCTGAAGCTCCATCTCTTCGTCCATTTGCCATGTCTGCTGCCCTCACTGTGAACACGAGGAATCAAGCATGCATATATGCTTGGAACTTGGAGCTTCCTAATCAGTAAACAAATTATTCCCATTTTAAAGATGAGAAAACTAAGGCTCAAGGGGAAGTAACTGGACAAGCGTCCTGCTGTGCAGTGCCTCCAGCTGGATTTGCATAATCGGCTACGTCTTTCCAAAGGAGACTTTCTGGACTTCTTTCAGGATGCTCACTGCGCGCCAGGGCAGCAGGCCAGGAACCCACTTTGTTAAGCGAGGCAGACAGATCTAGCAAAGACCCCTCCCCTCCCCTGCCATTCAGCACACATTTCTGAGCACTGACGATCACTCAGGCCTCGTGCTAGGATCTAGGGATACAGCAGTGCACACAGCTGGCAAAGCCCCGCCCTCTTGGAGTTTGTGTTCTAGAGGGAAAGA
>NW_006780363.1:456677-460409 GCF_000442215.2 Lipotes vexillifer
GGGAAAGAGAAACAATCGCAAGAAAATATCTTATATCAGGATGTCCCAAAGTGACGTGAAGGCAAATGAAGCCAGGGGCAGACAGAGTGATGGGGCTGTTCCTTCAGCCAAGGGAGTCAGTGGTACCCTTTGTTGGGGATGCCACTTGAGCAAAGGCCCAAAGGAGAGAGGAGTGATTCCTAGAGGAGAGGTGATGACAGCGGAAGGAGGAGCTGGGACAAAGCCCTGAGATGGAGCTTTATGTTTGTAAGGACAGGAAGGCCAGGGTGACTGGGGCAGAGATGAGGGTGCGGGGAGCAGATGGAGTTGGGGAGGTAACCAGGCCAGATCAAGTAGGGCCTTGGTAAAGGGTTGAATTTTATTTGGGGGGCAATGGAGAGCTCTGAGCAGGATGGTGACCTGAGGTCGAAAGCACCCAGCCTGCTGGGGGGCCTCTCCTGGACACAGCTCTGTGAAGCTGCGACAGACGCCGCAAGTGGGCGTCCCCACCGTCACTGTCTGTCTCATCCCTGGGCTGAGCTCCTCTGAGTGCCTGTAATCACCTTTGCTAGGACCCTGCTCAGCCCAGCACTTAGCCCAGAGTAGGAGTTTCCCAAATATTTATCTGGAAAAGGGAGGGAGGCAGGGAGGGGCGAAGGAAGGGAGAGAGGAATGATAGGAGGGAGGAAGGAAGGATCTTTTCTAGCTGACCATGAGATGGGAGCCACAGGCACCAGCACAGTTCATAGGAAATAGGGACTTCTCTTTGGAGATTCTCCTTTGTGACCTGGGCTCATCCAAGCTGGGAGGCTTCAGGTAGGTGGCCTTCTCTCAGCCACAGCCTGGAGCCCCCTGCAATGCAGGCATGCAGGCACAATCAGAGAGCTGGGCCAGCCTGTGGCCCTTCATGCCCTGGAGATGGGAGTGGCGCATCTCCACCTCCACGGTTCCCAGCAGGGAGAGTCATCACGCATCAGACTGCCTTGTGAGGAGCGAGCTGCCTATGGCCAAAGGCATTCAAGCCAAATGGAGGAACGACTCCTGCCCTGAGTGTAATTAATCAGGCTGCCTGACCTCTAAGGTTCTTCCGTCTCTGAGTTCCTGAGCGAGCTCCCTGTGGTTCTCCATCCTAAGGGAAGGGCAGCATTTGCTGTGCCTCTCCTGCACCCCGTGCAGAAATAACCTCCAGGGGAGGGCACCCCGTCCTCCTCTGCAACACGTTTTGCCACCCTGGGGCGGCCCTCCCAGCACCTTCATTGGGCCGCACCCACCTCAAGCCAAGGTTGCTGTCCCTGCCTTGGTGGTCACAGTTACCCTTCTTTATATCCTCTCTCGTTCTTTACCTTGTCACTGGAAGGGGGGCCAAGGTGCTTTTCTCTGGGAAGCCCCATCTCGGTTCCCCCAGTCTGCTGTTTTCCTTCTCACCAAGAGCTGCAGGTTTCTAGGCCAAAGATGCTTGCATCCTGCTGTGAAGGGCCAGCTCTTTGGAAGGAGTCAGAAATGTCTATTTTAGAGCCTCTTAAGTGTTCTCCCGCAAAGAACCTGTTAGAGGAACAATGGAGTTGACTTGAACTGGATAAAAGAAAAACACTTTTTCTGCTGTGTTAGCTGGACCATCGAGTTAGAGGGGCCCGAATTGGTGTAGGAGGAGCTTGCTCTGCCAGCCTTGGTCATTTAGACAAAAGTGGCATAGAAGCACATTGGGGGGCTTCCCCCTTTGTGCCTGGCACATTACGTATGTTATTTATTTAATCCTCCAAGCATTCAGGTGAGATAGAGATTCTCTTGTCTCTCGGAGGCAGATGAGCAAGGCATGGTCCCGTTGAGGCCTGGGAGCCTGGTTCCTAGAGCCTTTCCCAGCTTGGGGGGTAGGGGCTGCCTTGTTGGTGAACTTGCACCCCATCCACAAGTCAACCCTGGATGTTGGAGATACACAGCCACCGCCCATCGTTGCTTCCCAAAATTAGAATCCCTTAGAATGCTGGTTGGAATAAGAATTCCTGGGCCCCATTGTCCCAGACCCTCTGAATCAGCATCTCCAGAGGAGGAAAGCAGTGATCTTTGAGCTTTGGGAAATGCAGGACTCGAGGACCATGACACTCAAGGCCGCAGTGTTTGGGGAAGCTAGGTTTAAATGTGCATCAAGACTCGTGCTTCTCCTTATGTGTGGACGTATTGAGGGGCTGCTGTGGACACGCTGAGGGTTTTTTTCTGAGAATTAGGTAAGGTAGTGTCTTTAGAATGTCACCCAAGCTTTGACTGGCATTTATTGGGCCCTCTGACTTTTCCTTCCTTCCTCTTTCTTGTAGTCCCTTAAAAGTACATGGAAGTTCCTAATTGAATTATGCCTTCATCCCAATAGAAACAAATAACCTTAAACTGAAGATTTTGGTTAAAATAATGCCAGCTGGATCTGTGGATGCAGGTGTCAGAGGAACTGTGACCCATTTTCTACACACACACACACACACACACACACACACACACACACACACACACGTTCCCGCTCTTGGAAGCCCTGTACCTCTCCCAGCTTCACCCAGCAGACAGACCCCTGGCAATAGGGAAATAGGGCAGCGGGAGGGAGACAGCCCACCTGACAGCTCTGGTCTCCGGCTCTTCTGCAGGGAGATGATGCCTCCCCCCCATCCAAACCCTAGAGAGGGCTTGCTATTCACAGACCTCATGCTGCCAGGGCCTGGGGCAGCTTTCTGCCCTGGGGTCCTGGTGTACACCTGGTAGAACCAAGAGAGAAAGGAAAGAGTGGTTGACAGCCCCAAGGATGCAGGCGCCGAGAGTATTCTCGAGCTGCAGATGTGATGTTTGAGGGATCACGGTCCTTATCATGGTTCTGGCCTCTGGAGAGCAACCTGGATGTTGGAGATTTTATCGAGTGACCTGGTACAACCCTGATAGTGCTTTTTCTTTGTAAAAACAAGTTTAAAAGGGCTTGGGCAGAATAAATAGCAGACACCCAAATGACTGTGTTCTTAAGCCCAGTTTCCCTCAGAAGCCACTCAGAATGCTGACAAAGCGTGAGGCACTCTCATTTACCTCATTTGGAAGACGGACTGCATTTAATGTCTATAAAATAGAAAGCTGTGCAGATACAGGAGGGCTACTGTCAGCAGGGCTCGGACCCAACCCAAGCTATCCCGAATACCTGATTCCATCTTAGCTCATGAATGAAGGTGGGGGAGATCATTTGTTCATTGAGAGGCGTTAGAGTGCAGAGGCAGGAACTGGAGCTTCAGGGTCCAGCAGCCCTGAGCATCTACCCTGTCTGCCACCTTTTTTTCCTTCCTTTCTTTGCAATGGGATATGACAGTCCCCAACCTCTCTGACCTCAATCCCTCATCCTCATCTGGTCCCTGAAAATAGCAAAGGGTGCCCTCATCAGTTCAATGTGAGGATTACAGGAGATGAGGAAAGCCTGGCTGGCCTGAAAGTGCTCCCTCAATGGGCATTCCTCCTCCACTTCCTGGACGGGACACCCTGTGAGCACGGGGCCCTGTTCAGGAGACAACCTAACAGGCTGTGGTCTGTCCTTCCCTCGCAGAAGTGGTCAACCAGAAGACCGTGTATTTCTTCAACCTGACTTCCATGCAGGACTCAGAAATGATCCTCGTGGCCACATTCCACTTCTACTCGGAGCCGCGGTGGCCCCGGGCACGCGAGGCACCATGCAAGCAGCAGGCCAAGAATGCATCCTGCCGCCTGCTGCCCCCAGGCCCGCCTGCACGCCAGCACCTG
>NW_006780363.1:460771-478855 GCF_000442215.2 Lipotes vexillifer
CCTCCCCCATCGTCAAGGCGGCCCGCCAGGATGGCGAGCTGCTCCTGTCCGCCCAGCTGGATTCTGGGGAGGAGGACCCGGGGGTACCCAGGCCCGGCCCCCACGCACCCTACATCCTCATCTACGCCAACGACCTGGCCATCTCAGAGCCCAACAGCGTGGCAGTGACACTGCAGAGATATGACCCCTTCCAGGCTGGGGACCCGGAGCCTGGAGCAGCCCCCAACAGCTCGGCGGACCCCCGAGTGCGCCGGGCCACGCAGGCCATGGGGCCGCTCCAGAACAACGAGCTGCCGGGGCTGGACGAGAGGCCGGCACATGCCCCCCACGCCCAGCACTACCACAAGCACGAGCTGTGGCCCAGCCCCTTCCGTGCACTGAAGCCTCGGCCGGGCCGCAAGGACCGCAGGAAGAAGGGCCAGGATGTGTTCATGGCCTCCTCACAGGTGCTGGACTTTGACGAGAAGACGATGCAGAAAGCCCGGAGGAAGCAGTGGGACGAGCCACGGGTTTGCTCCCGGAGGTATCTGAAGGTGGACTTTGCAGACATCGGGTGGAACGAATGGATCATCTCACCCAAGTCGTTCGACGCTTACTACTGCTCAGGAGCCTGCGAGTTCCCCATGCCCAAGGTAGAGTGTGTGGGGTCACCCCGCTGTGTTCTGCCCCTGGGCTAATTGTGACTCTCAGCTCTGCCCCTGCGGGCAAGTCCCTCTGCCTCCTCACTCTGTTTCCTGTCTGTAAATAGGGATAATAACACCTCCCATCTACTCAAGGCAGAGAATAGGTAGACAGAGGTGCCAAAATGGCAGCCTGTTCGGTGGATACAGCCCACAGATGGATGGGGTCTGGCTGTGCCTTCACTGAATTTGAGTTTTAAATCAGAACCTTTCTTCTTTTGCAAAACAGGAGATCCATCTCCTTAGGTGTGTGCTCCCACATAGCAATATCCACAGAGGTTGAGGAGACCCTGGCCCCCTGCACACAGGTCAGGTCTCTTAAGCCCCCTCCTCACCAAGGCTCTTCTAGAAACCTGGCCTGGATCTCAGGGCGTTGGTGTCTGTGACCAGCACAGAGCTGGCCTCAGTGGCTTCCCAGTGTGACTGTCCATCCCCCACCCCCGACTCAGGGCAGGAACTCACAGGGCAGCTCGCTCTCATTGCACACAAGTCGGCAGGACACACAGCACGGGGCTGTTTTCCCCATTGTGCTGGCCCGGGTTTTCAGATGCTCACCTTCCCTCCAGGCTGGGCCATGGTTCTGTCCATCCATCTCCCCACATCCTGAACCACGGTGGGCTGGCTGCCTGCTGATGTCGACCTCGGCACAGAGCTCACACTTTCCTCCTCCTTAGCTCCTCTGCTGAGTTCCAGGTCATGCCTTCCTCTCCAAGAAAGGAAGTCAGCGCGTAAATCCACTGTGAACGTAAATAAATCAGCCAGCTGGGAAATCCCAGACCCAGACGCGGGGCCGCATTAACCTGTTTGGGAATTAAGAGGCTTCTCCTCAAAGCCGTGCATGTGCAGGAGAGGGGAAGGGAGGTGTCTGACAGAGAGACAGGCGTCTGCTGGAAGGGCCCAGCCCGGGGGATGCAGGGTGAGTACAGCAGGCTCCTGCTGGCTGACCCTGCACTTACCTTATCAGTCTGCCTGGCTGCCTTTCCACCTTCCCTGACACCAGCCTGAACTCCCCAAATGCGGTGTCCCTCTCCTCCCACCTCCCCACCAGAGGCTCTGTGCGTATAAAACTCTGGCCGACAATGAGCTGAGACACCTGTGACATGGTCCTCTTCATCTTGTGGGAGGTGCCGTGTTCGCTGCTGGGACCCAGACTCTTCTGGATGCGAGAGGCTGCCTGGGGAGGGAAGGGGAAGAGAGCTGGTGTGGGCCCAGCGAGCATGGTTTCCAAGCCAGACTACTTTCTAACTGAGGGCTCCTGGTCCAGTTATTTAGTCATTTTAAGCCTCAGTTTCACCAGCAAAATTAAAGTCATACCCACCCCATAAGGTTGATTCAATGACAAAATGGGGTGATGTAGGTGAAGCAGCGCCTGACACCCCAAAGTCAGACCCACCTGGGAACTGTGAGCTTCCAGCCCCATCACACTGATGCACTTGTGCCTGCAGGGCCTCCCCTCCTGTGCTGAGGGCGTGATCACATGGCAAGCGTGTCGGTGCTCCCTGGACTGTAAAGTCTGGGCAGCTATGGCCCCAGGCAGAACCTCCAATCTTCCCCACTGCCTTCCCTCTGGGGCTCCTGCCCAGTTCCTGGTGCTCCTCGGGGATGTGTGACGCTCAGGTGCCCCCAAGTGGCCAGTGCCATGTAGGGGATGTGCCTTCCCTCTGGGAGCCCGAAGGGCAGGAAGGCCTTTTGCAAAAGTCCCTAGGACTCAGTCTGCCACTGATTTCAGAAGAAATGTGTACCCAACCCTGTGATCTCACCTTTTCTTCTAGGTCAAGGCCTTTTCTGTGGCCTCAGTCAAGGACATGCAGGCAGCGTGGTGGGTGGGTGAGGACTGCAGGGTGGGCAGAGTTCGGAGGTGACCATGCTCATTTCCCCCTTGCAGATCGTCCGCCCCTCCAACCACGCCACCATCCAGAGCATCGTCAGGGCCGTGGGCATCGTCCCAGGCATCCCAGAGCCTTGCTGCGTTCCCGACAAGATGAACTCTCTTGGGGTCCTCTTCCTGGATGAGAACCGGAATGTGGTTCTGAAGGTGTACCCCAACATGTCTGTGGAGACCTGTGCCTGCCGGTAAGACCAGCCGCTCTGCAGTGGAAAGAACCTGCCCCGCCTGCACACAGCAGGGCAGCATTCTCGGAACCTTCTGGAGTGAGCACTTGACTCAGGGTGCAGCTGCAAAGGCAGGGCACAGCTTGCAGGCAACCATCTGTCACCCCAGGGCATCATTCTGGGGTCTTTCACTGCTGGTGACTCAGCCCCCTCAGTGCCAGTCCGAATCCTTTGAAGGGATCTGGGAATTAGCCCTGGCCTGACGGTTGCCCACGGCCTGTCTGCTGTGCTCAGAATGCCTGAAAACCGGACATGTCCACAGGCTGGGTTTTGTGACTATCATCTCATAACCTGGAAAGAAGACTACAAACCCGAAGGCACTCACTCCCTTCACGTGGAAAGAACCTCTGTTTAAACAATCAGTTTAAAACACTTTGGGCCAGAGTGTGATGCTGCAAAACAGGGCCTAAATAATGGTATAAATGGATGTTTTCTCTCAAAATCCACTGCAAACGCTTTTATACATACGGTATGCACATATAACCAATTTTGGTTTCTTTTTCTTAATATATGTTTTATTTTAAAACAAAAAGGAGGGCGTTGACACCGTTCCCCACAGAGGTAGTCAAGCTGGTTGAGCGTGCATTGTTTAAACGTGCTTATTGAAATAACCCATGCAGTGATACGCAGGAATACTAAAACATAACCAAGATTTTATATTTTTGTAAATTATACTTTCTATACTGTAGATTGTGTGCGGTATGTGTTTTTATGGAAAGCTAATAAATTAAAGGGACAGTGGTATCTTAAAAAACTGAATGTCACCCATTGCAAAATATGGATGGATCTCCATGTGTAAGCATGACATCTGGGTGGCTGCTGGGGTCACAGCCTTCTTTAGGAGCCAAGGTCCCTGTAGGCCGTCTCCACACTCTCTCATCTTTATCCTAAGCTCCAGACACCGGCCACTTCTGTGCCTTCCAGGGTCCTGCCCACTCATATCACACCACAGGTCCCCACCCTGGGCTCGTCCAGGAAGGACATGGCCCAGACAGGCACAGTGACCTCCACTCCTTAGCCTCAGAGGGGATATCAAGTGATGGGGAGGTGCCTGAGATATTTAAAGGAACATCTATGGTAACCTGGTCAGAGGGCTTCTGCTTGGGGTAGTTCAAGCAAGAGATTCAATAGAAGAAGTCAGGGGTCTCTCCAGAGATTTGGGGGCTCCTGAGGAACTGGAACGTCTGCTTCTCCCTGCTTCCTAGTCAGCATCCCTGTCCCCAGATAGTCTCCCCCCAAGTGGCTCCCTTATCCCTGAGTTGACATCACCTTACAGTTGTAGTACCTGAAGCTGATTGACCAGCATTTCTGAAGGAGAAACTGGGTCCAACTGGGGGCAGGTGTATAACAGTCCCTCGGCTGGGAACTCAGAGGATGCCATGGCCCCCAGTCTTCTCTTACTCGGAGAAGGTTGAAAAGCCATGAGCAGTTCTCCAGGATGGGACTTAGAAGGAGAAAAGGAGCCCAAGGCATCTGTCTTAGGTCAGGGTCCTGAAACCAGGGTTCCTGGGCAAGGCATGGATGAGGAAGTGCTCCCAGGAGAAACAGGCAAGGAGTGGGTAGAGCAGGACAGGAGGGCAAGAAGCCAAGCATCCCAACCTTGCCTGGATCCTATGGGGAGCTCTGGCACTTAAGCTATACCTCTGGGTTAGTCCAGCTTCAAGGCAAGGATGCTGGATGTTCAGACCCTCTCCCCAGGCTGCCCCCAGTGGTGAGATGGAAACTCTCAGTTCTCTGGCCCTCTACACAACCAGCCACTGTGGCTTAGGAAGCCCAGGCAGCCTCTGAAGAAGGCTACAACTGCAGCCACTGGAGGCGAAGCAGCCGACACTGAAGAGAGTACCCAGAACAGGTAGGTAAGGGGGGCTGAGGGTACCCGGGTTGGGGTCTAGGTATTTTCCCCGTAAACATCTCTACTGTAAGCAGTTTCTTCACAAGCATTCTTGCTGCACGACTAATTGGCCACGAGGCCATTTTGCCATATAAGATAAAATAACTGGTTGACAGTTCCATTACACTGGAAAATATACCATCAGTTTTTACAAATTCTCCCGTGAGCACAGTTATACCTCCCAGCCATCAAAACCAAAAGTTTACTGATTTATCAAAGATATAAAAGAGGCAGCTACTAACAACAGTCTTCGAGGGCATTAATGATGGATTCTTTAGCCCATTTAGATATGACACCTTGTTCTCCTAAGCTGTCTTTACCAAATTTATTATGCCGTATTAGAAGTTGGAGGCAAAAGAAAAATCAACTCCTCCTATCCCTGCCAAAACAAATGTTTATGTGATTCCTGATGAGTAGAAGTCTCTTGAAAATGGTGAGCATTTTAACAAAACCTGGCTTAGATGAACTCAACCAAGGGTTTGCAGAAATTGATGTGTTATCATTTTCTAGAGTAGTATAACTGTCAAGCAGTGATTTTTTTTTTTTACAGCAACATGGCCTTAAGGCCAATCAGTCGTGCTCCAAAACTGCTTGCGCCGAAGATGTTTACAGCAAAAATACTGGACACACCTGGCTGGGGCCCAGCAGCATATGCTCAGCAACCCCTCTGAGGTGCTCCAAATGGTTGTGGGACATGTGTGTGAACAGCTGCCCTGGGCACATGGCCCTGCCTCTTGGCAGAGATCAGGTGAGGCGACGGGGGTGGTCCTTAAGGCACACACTGCCTTATTCCTGCAGGACTTGTACTGGGACTAAATGATTCTTTCATTGGATTGCTGGGAGGTCTCAAATTGGTCTGCAAATTGGTCATGGCTTGGTTTGCCATGTCTAATCCTTTTTGAAATATGACAGAATATAAATTACTAGCAAAATAAGTAAAAACATTAGGGCTTGATAAGGTTCCAAATGCCTTTTTCTTCTCAATATTAGATTTTTCATGTTCCCTTCTCCCCCTCAATTGTCTTCTCATACAACTGCTCCCTTTCCATTGTTTTGGTGAAGATGGGGTGTCTTATAATACTTCTATCTTATTCTTTCCGGCATTTGCAATTTCTGGGAGATCTCCTAGGTCACTATGAAAGGCTACAACTTCTCTGAGCCCTCATTTCTGGATTACAAGGGCAGAGGGAGCAGGCCGGGAGGATCACCCCTGTGTCCAGCCATAGACAGGAGCTTCGTGCTTGTGCCAGGTTGGGTGGTACCCAGTGGTGATGACTTTGCCGTATGATGAAAGGAACTAGTGTCAGCAGGGACCCCTCACATTTACAGAGCATCATGCATTTAGATATGACACTTCATTTAGCCTCACAGCAACCTTGCAGCTTACTCCCCCGCTGGTGTTTCAGAAAAGCAAGCTCAAGACAAGTAAGTAATATGGCACCAATGTCTTAACCAAGACCACAGGTAACATCAGCTTTGACATACAAGGCTGCCTGGTTCAAGGCCTGTGTAGCTGGTGTTGCCTCCCAGCTTCCTGACCAGTGACCCCCACCACCAGCCGGTTAAGGTTGTCCCAATGGCCCTAAGTGGCCTTACAATAAAGCAAGGCTTTATAATGCTTAATACCGTTTTTTTCCTCTTAAAACCAAAGTATCAACATCACATGATCACAAGAGCAAGAGGTCCCAGGACCCAGCCCAGGTGTGCACGGGTCCCTGAGCTCACTAACTGCATCTGGGTCAGTCTGGAGGGGGCAGTGTGGTGGCCTGCCACTGAGCCCTAATACTGAAGTTATACATCCTCTGGATGGGCAGAGCCTTAGTTCATGTGACAAATATAAACAGTACAGCTGCGAGCTGGAAACGTTAAGGCTGGGAGAAAACTTTGAAAAACTTTGGATGCAACCCTTTTACTCAACAAGCAGGAACACTGAACCTGGATACTACCAGGTGTCTTGCCTGAGGCGTCCCGATAGGTGCCTCTGTATGTCTAAGTCACTCGAAAAATGTCATCAGAGCTGTAGCCTGTAACTCAGGCTCCTTCTGTGGCCAGGATGGAGTCAGGGCCATGATGGAGAAGCCTACAGAAGTCTGGGGCTGGGTGAGAGGGTTTGAGGAGAGGGCTCCAAGGGAAGAGGAGTGGAGATGACTCCACCAGGTTGGAAGAGCTGGACTTAGCTGGTGGCATAAAGCCATTGCAGGCACCAGCTTGTGCAAGATGTGTTTGATGGCAGCCCGGGCCAAGGTGGGCTGGAGTGGGCTTCAGCGGGAAATCTAGGAGGGCAGAAGCAGCCTGGCAGCACTGGCTCCTAGCTGTGCACCAAAACATGGAAGTTAGAGCCAAAGGCTATTTCTTTTTACCCAAAGCTGCAAACATAAAATCTCCTTCACTGATAAACTGATGCTTCTGAGATTTCCGAGTCTCCTCTCTTCTACTCCCTAAGATGACGGCGCTCTTTCAAGCTTTGGTCTACTTTTCCTTCTCGCTCAAGCCTAATGCAATCCTAGATTCCTCCAATCTCTCACAGCAGTCCTGTCTGTATGTATAAGGGTGGGTGAGCAGAGGAACGAATGAACTGTTTATTCATTCAGTGATTTAGCACCTACTCTGTGCCAAATACCATACCAGGCAGTATACACACACCTGATCTCTTGGAAGGCTCATACGAATTTCCTCTTTTATTAAAACCAATGTGCAAACTTGAATGTGCATCAGAATCACCTGGAAGCCTTGACCAGATTGCTGGGCTGAGTCAGACTTTCTGATTCAGGGCAAGACTTAGCATTTTTAAACAGTTTCCAGGTGCTGCTACTGCTGTGGTTCAGGGACCACGCTTTTAAGAACAACTGTTCTAATAAATGTGATGACCACCTGGGCACAGTCCAGAGACAGAGTGCACATTGGCTGAGTACTTACCGTGTGCCAAGAGGAAGCAGGATCTCAGGGAGGCGAGGCCCAGAGCTGGGAAATGACATACCTGCTGCTCTGCCTGGTTCATGCTCTCCCCTTACAGCCTCAAGGTCAGTCCAGTTTTCATTCCTCTGAGCAATGTGTGGGTGAGAGTGGAGCTTGAGAGGTAAACGGAAGGACAGGTGTCTTGTAGTCAAGTCTCTTGTGATGGAAGGGGCTCCTGACCCCGCAGAGGCAGCTGTATCACAGTTACTCAGTAACTCACCATTCCACCCTCCCCCCAGCCCCTGACCACCACCATTCTACTCTCTATCTCTATGCATTTGACTACTATAAGTACCTCATATAAGCGGAGTCATACAATATTTGTCCTTTTGTGACTGGCTCATTTTATTTAGCATATCCTCAAGGTTCATGCATATTGCGGCATGTGTCAGAATTCCCCCCCCCCTTTTAAGGTTGAGTAATATTCCATTGCATGGATGTAATGCATTTTGTTTATCCATTCATTGATCAATAGACACTAGGGTAGCTTCCACCCTTTGGCTATTGTGAGTAATGCTGCTATGAACATGGGTATACAAATATCTTTTTGAGACCCTGCTTTCAATTCTTTTGGATATATACACAGAAGTGGAATTGATACATCACGTGCTACACTACTTGGGGGAAGAGAAGAGGGGGACAGGAGTGGTAAATAAGACCATTTGTGGCTCAATTAAGGCAGCCCTTCCCCAGGAAGGGAAAGCTGGTGGAAGGAGAGGGAGCGGGTCCTTTTGTATGAGGACCCCACATCATCTGGGAAAGACAAAACAAGACCCGAACCTTGTTCCCTAGAACAAGACCTAGAGTTAAGGGGATCTGCCCAGAGGGACCAAGGCCCATATGTTCAGAAAGGTAGCAAGGTCTCTAGATCACCTTGAGGAAAGTGGAAGTTTAGGCTGGTAACTCAGGGTCCCCATAAGGACCTAGAAATTTGTGGGAGATGGCAGGATGGGATGAGAGTGTGATCACAGCTGACCTCTTCTCTCAACCCAGCCACCTGCCACAGGGGAGTGCCTTCTAGAGAAAGGGTAAGCCTAGGAGGATGTCTAAGAAAGCTGTTACCTTGGTGCCCAACGGGGGACACCATGGGGGACCAGGGCAGAAACCTGGACCAGCCAGGGCATCCCAGCAGCTGTGCACCAGCAGCTATAAATAAGATGTGTGACACCCACCCCAGCAGCAGAGCTGAGTGTCACTGAGAAGCAACAGCAGGTGGGACCTGCCAGGACCTCTATCCCACTTCCCGCTTCCAGTATTAAGAAGTTGGACTGATACCATTCCACTTCCATCTCCTTTGGACTAAATAAACCTACAGGGCTCTTGGACAATTCAGGAAAGGGATGACCTGAGAGAGAAAACCAGACTTTCCAATAATATGGATCAGGGGGTCTCATGCAATTACTTAAAAACAATAAAGGAGATGTGGACATATTGATACTCTGAATTTGTGGGGCAGATCATTCCAGAAATACAGAGGCATGTTGTACTGCACAGTTCTGGGGGCACCATCCTCATCACAGTCTATGTGACCAGGCCCTCCAGGCAGTGTTCACATGCAGCCTCCATGGCTAGATGTGGTGACGGCCATATGTAAACAGGTCTGCAGTCCTATATCTGAGATCCCCAAATCCAAAATAGAAAACCTGATGTTTCTTTCAATTCCTTTCATGATAAAACCTGACCTGAATGGATATCTGTGTTTTTATTTGTTTCACTGCAGAAATGTCAATGTGTTTGAGTATAGGGGATCACCCCCAAGCCCACTGGGGATATTACGGTATACACTCCATACCAAATTATCCAAATCTGAAGCTTTCTGAACTTCAAAACACTCCTGGCCACAAGGGTTTTCAATAGGGGATTGTGGAGCTGCATGGAATCTCAAAATGGTAACAGTGGCCATCACTGGGTGGTGAGATTGCAAGTTATTTTTATCTCCTTTCTAATACTTTGCACTTCCCAAATTATCTGCACTGCATATTACTGTTATAATCAGAAAAAAATATTTGTCATGTTTTTAAGAAAACGTCAGATAGCAACTCCTCCAGCTTCAAGAGCACATTCAGGCCACCCCCAGTTACATCCCTTGACTCCACCTCTTGAATGTGACAGGCTTCTGGGCTGCCTCCAGGGACTAGAGCCCTGTGGGGGATGCCTGCCCAGCTCCCCAGCTCCTCCCAGCCCTCTCCCTGCTGCGAAGCTGCAGTCCTGCTTCCTGGGCTGTGTACCCGTTCATTTTTCCCTGCCTCAGGGAGTTCTTGCACTAAGCTGGCTCAAAGCCCAGCATGCTTCCTGCCCCCTCTGCAAGCAGCACTTCTGACGCTGCACCCTTCCCATCCATCCTCCCTGGCAGTGTCCCCAAAGTACGGGGACAGCAAGTTCTGTCCAGGCCTGGCCATTGGGGATTCCTGTTTTCACTCCACCCCCCACGAGGGGTGGGGAAAAGCTGGGTGCACACCCGGGATCTCTGACTCCGACCGCCCTGGCCCCTTGTCCATCTTCCTGAACCTGAACCCTCTCCCCAGGAGCCCTGCCAGCTTGAAAAAACTTCACATTCAAATCCTCCTCAGAGTAGACTCCCAGAATATGTTTATGCTCATTCTTTGCTGTGGTCAAACCCACACGTGATGGAAATGGACAGGTCTAAGTGTGTGCCCACTGCCCTTAAAACAACACAGACTCTGGGGCCTCGCATGGCCCGACTGGGCCACGGCTTGTCAGCTTCCTCAGCGGGGAACATCTCCTGGGCGTGTACTGGCCTCAGAGCTTCCCTCCTCCTTTGTCTCCCAGATTATATGGTTCTCCTGACTGACAAGTGTGGTCCAAGCAGCCACCCAGCTGACGTGAGCCAAGACCGCACCCCCCAGACCGGTGACAGGGCTCTTCTGGGGTCCCAGGGCCAGCAGGATTCTGTGTGTAAGTGGTGTTTTCATAGAGCAGCCCGGCACAGGGCTTCCTCCCCAGCTCCCAGGTCAGTCAGACCCTGGGGTGGAGAAGTTGCAGCCAGAATGCAGCCACCCAACTGACTGGGGCAACCGCCCCATGGCAACCGCCATGATGGTTAGCACATAATCACCTTGAATCCTTTGCAAGTCTCTTCTGAACCCGAGGCTCAGAGAGGTGAAGTGACTTGCTCCAGGTCATGCTTGTGAGGAATAAGTGAGGGAGATGGGATTTGAACCCACATCTGGTCTGACTCCAAAGTCCCCACCACCTCACTAAATTATACGTGCCACCTTCACCCATGATCCCTAAGGCTCGGGAACTCTCTTGACAGATGAGAAACCAAGGCACCGAGCACTTGAGCCACAAATGCACATCCCAGTTCCACAGGAACCAGGCTTCTTACTAACTCTGATACAGCCTCCAGTCTACCACCCACCCTGGCTCCAGTGGTTAGCCAGGGGGCTTCTGGGAGTTTTGTGCTGTTGTTTCTATATCTGGAGGACTTTTTGGTCTTGTTTGTTTCCTGGATTCTTTGTTTCTGTGGACCAGGAGATGGAGCACATGTCACCCTGTCTCGAGATTCTTCTGAACAGAGCTGGCAAGGAAATGAGAAAGGATCCTAATTAGGGGGCGATAACCCCACGGAGAAATTCAGATTTTTGCAGCAGGCCGTGTCCTTCCCACAAGCCCTGTGTGTTTGTCAGATGTTTATAGAGCCTTCATTAACAGAGAGCTCCCTTAGATAAGAGGCCTGAGCACAGCATCAAGGGCCAGATAAGAACAAGCGGAGGGCACTTCGGGGACGGCAGGCGGGTGGGAGCCTGTGAACTGGCCCGGGTGCGCGGTGCAGAGTGGTGGGCAGGACAATGCGGGCCGGCTCCTTCCCGGCTCCTCCCCGCACCCGCTAACACACCGCGGCTGCCGCAGTCTCCGGAGCAGGGCTAGAGCATCCCAAGATGTGCCGCGGGGCGCTCTGGGTGGCCCTGCCTGTGCTCTCCCTGCTGGCCTGCTCCGCGCAGGGGAAGCCACTGGAGATCCGGGGGCGGGGGTCGGCTGGGGCAGATGCCCACCGCCTGCTAGGCGGGCCCGGAGGTGAGCGGGAGCGGGCCACCTTCGACCTCAGGATGTTCCTGGAGAACATGAAGGTGGATTTCCTGCGCAGCCTCAACCTCAGCGGGGTCCCTTCCCAGGACAAAACCCGAGCCGAGCCGCCGCAGTACATGATCGACCTGTACAACAGATACACCACCGACAAGACATCCACCCCCGCATCCAATATCGTGCGCAGCTTCAGCATGGAAGGTAGAGTCGGCTCCACCGGGGCGCCCCGGGTCGGGGTGGGGGACTCAGTGGTCCAAGGCTGTGCTGCCCAGTATGGCGGCCACTGGACACATGGGACTTTGCGTTTCAATTTACATTAATCGAAATGAAATAAAATTAATAATTTAGTTTCACTAGCTTGGATGCAAGTGCTCAGCAATCACGCATGACTATGGCTACCCTATAGGACAGTGGAGATTATAGAACAGTTCCATCATTGCAGAAAGTTCTACTGGACAGCTCTGCTCTAGAAGATTCTCCCTCCCTGAGCCCAGAGCCACACTTAACACAGTAGGTGCTGAAGGAACGCCAGTTCCCTTCCTTCCCTCCCTTCCCTACCTCCCCCTTCCCATACTGTCCCCTTCCTACTCAGACACAGACAACTTATTTAGCCTCCAACTAACTGGTATATTTTTAAACACCGAAGGAATGTCTATTTCTCTCTCATCAGAAGGTGTTTAAAATTCAGATAAATTCCTCCGAGACAGAAGCATTAACAACAAGAAGTTGTCTGAGGACAACTTAATTATTTTCTAAATATAAAATAATTTCACTGATTTAGAAGGACTAGAAGATAACGAATGTCAGCTTAGGGCTTATGTCCACTAATTCACACAATGTAGGTGACATGATCTTGTGAGCAGGGAAGCCAAGGCTTGCAGACTCTGAGGGAACTTGCCCCGTTCACATATCAGTTAAGCAGCTGGATTCTGACCCAGGCCCACCTGTCTGCACAGTTCACTTTCCCTACGGCTGCAGCCTCTCTCTAACCAGCAAGGCACTCAGGGCTTCATCCCTCCTGGGCTTGAGACCTGCGGACTCTTAACAGGCATACGCCCTAGCTAAAGGATGCTGTGGTCATGCTGCATGCCAAGCAAGGCTGAATTTTCTGATGGCCCAAAAGAAGAAGAAAATTCTGGATTTTATGTGAACTTGGCTGGTTTCTAGAACACTGACTTAATTTTTTAAAAATGAAGTCTGCAGGGCTTAATTTTTTGTTTTTTAATGTGGTCTGCAGGTCATACAGATACTGCCAGTGTCTCACTATGCCCATGGGGCGTGTCTGTAACTGCTGCTATAGGGAAAGGCCAGCCTTCTTCGGCTGGACCTAATCACCAAATCCTGTATTCTGGGAGTCCAGCGTTCACAGCCATCTCAGTGACCCCTCCCCACTCCCCCCATCACTGTCCACGTCCTGGAAACAAGTGCTCTGATCTGATCCCAGCCCTGCCTGTGGCCAGTACTGCTGTGAAGGCCCAGCCTCTCTCTAACCAGCCAGGCACTCAGGGCTTCATCCCTCCTGGGCTTGAGACCTGCGGACTCTTAACAGGCATACGCCCTAGCTAAAGGATGCTGTGGTCATGCTGCATGCCAAGCAAGGCTGAATTTTCTGATGGCCCAAAAGAAGAAGAAAATTCTGGATTTTATGTGAACTTGGCTGGTTTCTAGAACACTGACTTAATTTTTTAAAAATGAAGTCTGCAGGGCTTAATTTTTTGTTTTTTAATGTGGTCTGCAGGTCATACAGATACTGCCAGTGTCTCACTATGCCCATGGGGCGTGTCTGTAACTGCTGCTATAGGGAAAGGCCAGCCTTCTTCGGCTGGACCTAATCACCAAATCCTGTATTCTGGGAGTCCAGCGTTCACAGCCATCTCAGTGACCCCTCCCCACTCCCCCCATCACTGTCCACGTCCTGGAAACAAGTGCTCTGATCTGATCCCAGCCCTGCCTGTGGCCAGTACTGCTGTGAAGGCCAATTATGCTTCCCTTCACAGATGGCCTGAGTACGGCTCAGAGGGGGAGGCTACTTGTCCTCTAAGTGTCTGATGCAGTCCCAGGGCCATCTTCTAGGTGTGCCACAGTAAGAGCACAGCAGGTGGTTAATGCACTGCTCATGGACCCCACTCATGATTCACATATGCCACGGTGGCTCACCACATGCTGCAGGAGCTAGACTGACACATCCATGCTGGGTGAGGGGACACAGAGAGCTGTGTGAAAGGCCACGTGCTTGGGGGTGGGGGAGCTGTGCCCAAGTAGGGAAGATGGTCTTGGGAGGACACAGAAATACTGACTGAGCATCTGCTGTGAACCTGGGACAGTGTTGGGTAAGTTCCATGTGCCTTCTTGTTGAAGGCTCACACCAACACTGGGTGGTTGGGAGGATGAGTCCCATTCTACAGATGAGGAAAGTGAGGCCCAGAGAGACTCAGGACTTCTCCAAGGTCACAAGCCTAGAAGGAAGAGAGTCAGGATTGGCACTTCAGTCTGTCAGACACTTCCGGGTTTCACTACAGCACACAGTATCCCCTCATGTTGGCACATAGTAGGTGCTCAAAAAACACAACTTCTCTTCCCTCTTTGCGACCAGGCCATGGTATAATAGAGAAATGCTAACGGCCGGGTGTCAGGCAGGGGAGTAGGAAAGTGAAACAGTTGTGCGGCTAAAAGGCAAGGCCTATGTATGCCTAACATGACCAAGCCATTGAGGTTAATATATTTTTCCCTCAAACATTAAAAAAAATCATCCACTTTCATTTTGCTCAGAAGTTACAATTCTGAATGATTTTTTTGCACCATTTAGATGCTGAGATTTTTAACATTGCCATAATGTTGGAATTTTACCATCCCCTCCCATGATCTCTCCTTTAAAATCATACACTCAGGATCTGCAGTCTGAAGCTGACAGTGTGCTTTTTTGTTTTGTTTATTTGATTCTTTTTTTTTTTTAAGTGAGGATCGTTATATATACACTTTGGATGCATACATAGGATGTATGCACTTTGGCAGTTAAACACCCTAAGTCCCAGTCTCCACGTCTGTAAAAGTGGAATAATAATTAGATCTTCTGGGGGTCAGTGTGAAGAGAAAAGTGAAATATAATATGCAAAGCTCCTGGCGCAAAGCTGGGCACGTAGTAAATGCTCAATAAACAGCTGGAGCTGTCAATTTCAATGCGATGCATCTCCTGCCTCTGTTTTTCTTTGGAAGATGCCAAATGTACATTTTAAAATACCCTTCTAGGGCTTCTAGGGTGGCACAGTGGTTGAGAGTCCGCCTGCCGATGCAGGGGACACAGGTTCATGCCCCGGTCCGGGAAGATCCCACATGCCGTGGAGTGGCTGCGCCCGTGAGCCATGGCCGCTGGGCCTGCGAGTCCAGAGCCTGTGCTCTGCAACGGGAGAAGCCACAACAGTGAGAGGCCCGCGTACCGCAAAAAATAAAAATAAAAAAATTTTTAAATAAAATAAAATACCCTTCTACATTAAGGGCTTAAGTGAAAACAAACAGAGACTTGATAGAGATAGACAATGTCATGCCAGATGCCCTTTCATCTAAACCATGAGTCTCAGCTTTGGTGTCATGAAAACAGACTCTCCCAGCAGATGACTGTCGCCGTGTATTTGCATTTCAGATGCCGTCTCTATAGCCGCCACAGAAGACTTCCCTTTCCAGAAACACATCTTGCTCTTCAACATCTCCATTCCCAGGCATGAGCAGATCACCAGGGCCGAGCTCCGACTCTACCTCTCCTGTCAAAGTCACGTGGACTCCTCTCACGAGCTGAAAGGAAACATGGTCATTTATGATGTTCTGGATGGGGCCAATGCCTGGGATGCTTCTGGGGGAACCAAGACCTTCCTGGTGTCCCAGGATATCCGGGACGAGGGCTGGGAGAACTTTGAGGTGTCCAGTGCTGTGAAGAGGTGGGTTCGAGCAGACCCCACTAAGAGCAAAAACAAACTGGAGGTGACAGTGGAGAGTCACAGGAAGGGCTGTGACAAGCTGGACATCAGTGTGCCCCCCAGCTCCAAAAACCTGCCGTTCTTTGTCGTCTTCTCCAATGACCGCAGCAATGGCACCAAGGAGACCAGGCTGGAGCTCAGGGAGATGATCGGCCACGAGCAGGAGAGTGTGCTCAAGAAGCTGTTCAAGAACGGCCTGATGGAGGCAGGTGAGAACAAGGATGACGAGGAGGAGGATGGGCAAAGCCACATGGCCGTGAGCTCGTCTTTGGCCAGACGGAAGAGGAGTGCCGGGGCCAGCAACCACTGTCAGAAGACCTCCCTGCGGGTGAACTTCGAGGACATCGGCTGGGACAGCTGGATCATCGCGCCCAAGGAGTACGATGCCTTTGAATGTAAAGGCGGCTGCTTCTTTCCCCTCGCTGACGATGTGACCCCAACGAAACACGCCATCGTGCAGACCCTGGTGCATCTCAAGTTCCCCATGAAGGTGGGCAAGGCCTGCTGTGTGCCCACCAAACTGAGCCCCATCTCCATCCTGTACAAGGATGACATGGGGGTCCCCACCCTCAAGTACCACTATGAAGGGATGAGCGTGGCCGAGTGTGGGTGCAGGTAGTGCTGGCCCGTGGGTGGGGGAGGCAGGGTGGAGGGGGCTCCTAGTGAGAGGTCCTGTGTCCTGCTGGGCATGACAGAAACCAAGTCCACCTGGGTGGCAGCCTGGAGGAGGAAGGGGAGCCACCAGGTCCTTGCGGTGAAGACCTGCTCTCCCTCTCACGGCCCAGCCCAAGCACACACCACTGGGTTGAACTGCAGGGGAGGGGATGCCGACGGGCAGTGGGGATTTGGGGAGAAGAGGAAAGCCTGGAAGTGTTGCTGGGGTGGAAGGGGAGATGAAGAAAAGGGGACGAGAGAAAAATTACCCAGAGTCAGCGGAAAACTGAGCGAAAACAAGGCCAAGGAGTATAGACGGGAGATGCACAGAGATTAACGGAAATTAAAGGACCTGAGAGGCATGGGGTTTATTCCAATAACCTCAGGGAGTGAAGGGGAAAGGAATGGGCTGTGTGCGCCACACCCACTCCACGTTATTCCCACAACCTGTGAGATGGGCGTCGTGACTCCCAATTCACACACTCAGAGGCCAAAACTCGGGCAGTTCAAGTAGCAACAGTCAATGGCATGACTCCAGCCCACAGGTCTCCATAGGTCTGTCGATCACCGAAGCCCAGGACCTCCCCAGGTATCCCACTGAGGTTTAGCAGGTCACCTGGTAGCTGAAGAAAATTAGACTTTGGGGGCTGGGGAGTACGGGGCAAACGGGACTGAGGCCGACCAGTACCCAGCAGGATGACTGGGCTGCTTGTCACATCCAGGGCATGTTCTGACTGCTCCGCGCCTGTGCTGATTCAGTGTCCAAGTGCTTTTTAAGATGACCCCTAAGTCACTGAAAACTATCCCCTAAAGCAACTGCGGGATGGAGAGAGGCAGGACGGAAACCCTCAGCTTGCAGTGAACGCTGTGGCTGGAGGTACTTTGACCTGCTGGTTCATACAGGGTCATTCGCCACCATGGACTCAAACCACAAGATGGTTTGGAAGGGGGTGCACAGTTAACCCTGAGGGATGGGGCAGCCCATGGCCTGTGTCTCTGCAGTTACTTAGTCAGCACCACCAGTTCACCAGCATCACACACCATGGGCTCCCCTCCCACAAGGACTCCGTGGATGACAAGACTTGGATTTGAATTTGTTGGAATAAATGCGCTCTTGCTTCGGTATTTGCAACATCTCTATTCTTACTCCATGTACTCAGGTGATGACATCCAGTCCTCCTGGGTGAGGGCTCCTGGCCACTGGCGAACTCAGGTCCTTATTGGCCTCATTTGGCTCTGGCTGCACTCGCTGGCTTTCTTGAGCAAAGTGTGTCCAGCCCTGGTCCTGGGCTTGGGCCTTGGGACCAGGCTCCTTCCCCACTGACCGCAAAAGAGGGCCTCTGACTCTTGAGGTCATACATGGAATGCGGTGGAGTAGGAAGTTCTGACCGCTGACCAGAGCAGAGCCTATAGGAGGCCTGGAGAGACCTGGGCCATTCCCACTGGTTGAAGTTCCCAGAATATTTTTTTTTAATGGTTTGTGTTAAATGTTTACATGGAACCAATGAACAGCTTTAACACAAAAATGCAATAAAAACATTATTGTTTAATTACTGGAGTTACAGAAAATACTAATTCCTGGTACGACAATGTTGCTCAATTGTAAGGATGGATGACAGACATCTTTCAGTCCCGGTGGTGTATTTCTGTGCCTGCATCAAAGTTTCACTTAGAAATAAACTCAGAAGTCTAATCTGTGGCCTTTCTGGAGTGTGAGACCTGGGCCTGATGGTCTCCTAGCCCCACACCCTGCCCACCCCTCCCTTCAGGCCCTTCT
>NW_006780363.1:479013-483268 GCF_000442215.2 Lipotes vexillifer
TTCCCTAGGGGGAAGTGGAAAGGAGAGCCACGGAGAGGGGTGGACACATGTGGGCGGTGTCTCTGCAGGTTGGGGGGAATGGACGCGTCTGTGCAAGAGCCCGTGTGTGGGTATGCGGGCCTGGGTGTGAGCAGGTGTGAAGTGGATACTTGCAAGTGGACAATGACAGTCAGCCCCATGCCTTCCTTGACCTCCCCACACGTCAGGGGCCGGAGGCTGGGCTCTGGCAGAGAGACACATCCGGCCATAAATCCTGTCTGTCCGGTGTCCTGGGGCCTGCACAACCCTTCCAGCCTCTGCTCTCTCTACATCCTTGCTCAGACGCCCAGCTCCAGCCAGATATACTCAAGGCCACCCCCTGTTCTCAGCCCTCAGGTGACTGCCGTGGCCACCCCGCCCCCAGCTCTGCAGCCCAAGTCCACCTTCCGTGAAGGCCCAGCTCTAGTGCTGCCCACACACACCCCTTGGCCCCACTCTTGATGCTCCAATTCTGATCTTCTTGGCTCTAAGGGATGTTACAGTGCTTTTGTCTCCTGGTTGCCGTTGGCCTGGTGTGGGGTCCTACTGACCTCTTATCTTGAGCCTCCTGGGGCACCGAGTCCTCTGGGGGCAAGGCCCAAGGGCCTCTTGCCTCAGTCATCACTCCCTGGAGGGCTGATGTGGGTTGTGGCTCAGGACAAAGTGATTTGGATAGATGTGCTGGGACAGAACTTGCAAGGAGATCCTGAGAAATGCCCTCTGCCTTCCATTTCACTGTATTCTTTCCACCAGACCCTCCAAAGCTTGTTCAGCCCCAGCCAGAGAATGAAATGCAACAGTGCCATCCTCTGGATACTCTGTTACGCGGCCAATCAGCCCTAATGACTAATGACTGCTACAGTCAATGCTGTAGTGTGTCCTGAAGCGTTCTCATTTTTACCCTCTCAGGGTGACGATCACAGATATGAAGTGGCAGTTCCACAGGGCGGCTTGGTGTCATGTTCTGCTCTTGCCATCTCGAAATTCATAACAAATTTTAAACAAGGGATCCACATTTTCGTTCTGTGCCTGGCCCCGCAAACAATGCAGCTGGTTCTAGATGCTTGTGTGTGGGTGGCATCTTGGTTTCCCGAGTCCCAGGGACACTCTGGAGGCTGCTTCAGGCCCAGACACTGACAAGATCCTGTAAAACAGGGTGTTGGAGCTTGGCTGCTGAGAGCTTCCCCGGGGTCTGAGTGAAAGGACCAGCCCTGCCCCTCCTCCCTGGCCCACGCCGAGGGGGCCCGGGCGCTTCTCTGGTCTGTGACCAAAGGCAGCAACACTGTTTGGCTCTCAAGCCTGGTCCATTCCATCTATATGGCAGCTCCCATGGGAGCAGCCTGATACAAAGGGGGTCCCACTTTTCCCAGATGCGCCTTAAAGAGGAGGCCAGAGACTGTACACTAGACAGGCACACAGATGGCTTCCGTGAGACCAGACTGAATAAACTTTTTGGAACTTCTTTCCTTTTCAAGTCAGATCATCCAACTCAGGGAGAAATCTCACACCGTTGTCTCAGCTTCCCTGACACCTCTCACTAGGACGCACACCCCTCCCGGAGGGAACCCTGTTCATCAGCAGACGACTCCGGTCCTCAGAAAGATGTCCCTGGGCCTGCAGCAAACGGCTGCTCCTCTGCGGCTCTCTCCCGTGAACTTCTGTTCTGGAGGGTTCCCTTCCTCCCAGAGAGCCTGACACCCGAGCTGTCTTGATGGGGGCTAAGGAGCTGGACAGTGAATGTGTGAGCTTCGTGGCCCTCTCACGACCCCAGTATCACACCTGCATTCGGGAGGCCATTTGGGGCCGCACCTCCAGTGCCTTCCAGGTCATCCGCATCAGTGCCCGACTGTCCTTCCTTCGCCTGGACCATATGCTCCTACTGGGCAGTGCTTGGCCGCCTTTGTCCTCTGGCTCAGTGACCATCACCCTGATTTGCCTGGGATGGTCCTGGTTAATGTGTGCTGTCCATGTATAATTGAAATTAGGGCCTCTGTTTGGATGACAGGTTATATGGTGTCCACCATAGTCAGGGACAGCTCAGGGGCCAATAGCAGAGGGCAGTTGGGAACAGCAGGGTGGCTGGAAGAGCACCGGGTGTGGGGTTGCCTGGCCTGGGCTCAGGTCCTGACCAGGTCACTCACTGGTTCATGGTCACATCAATGGTCACTGAGTCTTGAGGTCCTTGCTTATCACCCCCAAAATGACATGCAAATGCTTCCCGGGTACTTTGAAAAAGTTCATGTAGGTTCTTGTTTCTCTTTCTGAGTAATATCTGGAAAAACGTTAGCACTACGCTCTTACCTTTTATTACACTCTGAATCTTCATTTCTTTCCTCATTATCTTTTTTTATTTCCCTCCTCTTCATTTTTTCCCATTCTCTCCCAGTATCTTCGGCCTTCCTACCTGTACCTGGGTCAGAAGCAAGAGTCACCTCTGCCTACATGTGCCCTCTCCATGCACATGCACCAGAGGTCCTCCATGTGCTGGGCACCCAAACCTGAAATGTAGCCAGACATCTGGGAACTGCAAAGACAACTCTCTACTTCCTTGATTTGCCTGGACCCAGGGGTCTCATGGAGAAAATCCTGATGCCTCTTAATTATTGGGGTTCAGACATGTCTGATAAACCTGGAGAAAGAAATGCAAGAACGGCTAAGCCATGGGGGGAAAGTGAGGTCAGCATCTGGAGGGCAGATTGCTCACCAGCAATGTACCGATGACCCCAGACACAGGGTGAGGCCACCCCAGGCAACACAACTGGACAGAGAGGATTACAGGTATAGCAGGCCAAAGAGCACCATTGAGAGGGAAAGCTGGAAGAATTATAGTATGAGGGGTGCTAGCTCCCTGGTCTTCCAGAAAAGAGCCGGCACAAGAAAAGGGAGACTTTTCTTAGTGCCTGGAAAGAGAGAAAAAGAAAGAGGGGAAAGAGAGAGAGAAAGAGAGAGAGAGAGGAATGAACAGGAGAGAGCAGGAGACGGCCCTCCTGGAGGGTAGATGCTCAAGGGACATCAGAGGTTGAGGACAGCTGAGCCCAGTGGCCTGAGCAGAGCCCCAGGCCCTCCAGGGTCTGCCCCACGACCTGTTCCAAGGCCTCCAGGTGGACCTGCTCTTAGATTTCCAAGGTTGTGTTCCATTCACCATTCCCACCACTCCCATCTTATCCATCTTATCCTGTGGATTCCCATGGGATGGGGGGAGGTGTTCTGGGTTCAGGCTTCACATCAGCATTCAGCAGACTATCTGCCCTGGAGTCACAGAGACACGGCATTGCTGGGGTTACTAAAGCCATAGGGGATCTAGGCCCTACTCATGTCCCCAGCCCTGCCTCTCACCACAAGTCCATGCCTGGGGTTTCAACACAGAGAGAGGAACCAAAGCCCAGGTAAGGGAGGATGGCAATGTCCTCCCTTCCTTCGGCCAATCCACTGCTCCTCAGCTCTGTGATCTTGGGCATGTTCTGTAAAATCCCCAAGCCCCAGCTTCCTCACCCATAAAATAGGAGGAAGGATGGTTTAGGAGAAATCACCTTAGAAGCAGGATGTGAACAAGACCTATGAATGAAGGCATCACCCATGAACAAATACTTACTGCACGAGACCTTGCAGACTTGGGGCAGCAGGAAACCTACTTGACCCTTGTTTACTATTCTTATGGTTTTACCTCTCTGGTAAAAATGACTGCTTAGGCGTAAATTCTCACCAGATTTAATTTAAAATAAATCTCAGGGCTTCCCTGGTGGCGCAGTGGTTGAGAGTCAGCCTGCCGATGCAGGGCACACGGGTTCGTGCCCCGGTTCAGGAGGGTCCCGCATGCCACGGAGCGGCTGGGCCCGTGAGCCATGGCCGCTGAGCCTGCGCGTCCGGAGCCACAACAGTGAGAGGCCCGTGTACCGCAAAAAATAAATAAATAAATAAAATAAAAAATAAATCTCATTTATTTGTAAAAAGCATGCGTTCCCAGAACCTCTTTAGGCCCTGCACTCCTGTGCTTTGTCTTTAGGCTGGTTCTGGCCACAATTTTCATTATCTGTAAACTTGAATTTCTGTCCTCACTGCACAGAAAATGTTTGATGCAGGGAAGAGTCAAGGCAGCCACGCTCTTCATAGAGGTTTGCCCCCTGCAGAGAAAGCATGTGGGTGATGTTCCCACTGCCTTTAGGATCTTGATCACTACTCAGAGCGCCAGACACACCTCAGAACTGATCCCGGTACAAAGCACCACCCCCGCCCCGCC